>NC_030430.2:9027726-9080226 GCF_001660625.3 Ictalurus punctatus | reverse complement strand
CTAGTGGTGCAGTGTGGAATTACACCGGAGTAACACAGCGCTAATGAGACCAGACTTTCCGCGTTGCGTTGTAAAGCGCGGTGTTTTAGTCATTTGTCCCGCACAATCTGAACAGACTAAGGTTTTAGTAAAAGTTTTTCTCGTGTTTCTAAGATAATATTTCGGTAAGTTATAAACTGAAACAGTCGTCCCAGGGGGCGGGGCCAAACAAAGTGTCGGCTTTCACTCAAACTGGGCACACCTGCGGTCACGCTCTAGAAATCCTTCGCTAACTACATAGGTAAATTATCTTAGTCGGATTTTGAAGAAAAACATGAACGTGAAGAAAAGAAAATGTAGTTTTAATAAAGAGTGCACAGCAACATATTCATGGATGAGACCATCACATGTGAGTCACTGATCAGAAGGTCGAGGGTTCATCAGAAGACTGAGGTTTGCGAACTAGCTCGGATCAATTTTCTTGTAAACTTCTCCATCCATCCATCCATCTTCTATACCGCTTATAATTTTCAGGGTCACGGGGAACCTGGAACCTATCCCAGGAAGCATCGGGCACAGGCGGGGTACACCCTGGACAGGGTGCCAATCCATCGCAGGGCACACTCACATACACATTCACACACCCTACACATACTACCCTACACACACTACGGACACTTTTGGACATGCCAATCAGTCTACCATGCATGTCTTTGGACTGGGGGAGGAAACTGGAGTACCCAGAGGAAACCCCCACAGCAAACTCTTCACACAAGGGGGCCACGGTGAGAATCGAACCCCCGACCGTGTGAGGCGAACATGCTAACCACTAAGCCACTATGCGCCCCTGGTAAGATTCTGAGATTGAAAAAAAAAAAGTCATGGTCGAACCAAAGCAGCATCCATAGTCAGAGATGTGCTTGCACCTCTGGGGAGAATTATTTGTGGGAATTAAAAACACCAACGTTTCAGGTCGCAGGTGACAACAATGCACCCATACCATTTGTTTCTGTGGCTTCAGATGTTTGCCATCACTTTTGGAGTCGTGGTGTCACCCAGGTGTACTCAGGTGTATATGGTCACATTAAACAAAACTTTTCTAATGACTGTAGCTGTTTTTACAAATTTTTAAACAAATTTATTGTATATTTTGTACTTTCTTACAGTTTTGTGTAAATGGGAATAACTGCATGGAGTAAGTAAAGATGTGAGGGGGGAAATGAAGAAACCTCGGACCACATGCGCCATGGGATTGAGGTGCGTTCCAAATCACATAGTTATACTCTAGCCATTTTGTAAACAGTGAGTAGTGTGTTTACACTGAAAATTCCAAAAAGAAGAAGTGCATTTCAAGTACTGGGATGAGGCACTTATTCAACCAAAAAAAACAAAACGTGTGGAATTTAGCCACTTCATGCACTCAACGATCACAGCTTTGCTTACGTAGCGAAAGAGGGGCGGGGCTAAAAGAGGCTGATGCTGGCACAAATTTGCTCAGAATCAAGGTATTAAAGGTAAAGCTGACATAAACTCTAAAATGAATAAAGTCATTGTTATTGACTCTGGGTTTTCTGCTAAAGCTAGCGGTGTTGTATTACGTGTGTATGACATCGCGCCATCGACTGGGAAACGGTTAGTAAAAAAACGCTAGTGTTCCATTTGAGACGATATTACCTTTCTAAACTTCATAGTACAGTATGACAGTAGAGTACACAGTGCAGAATGTAAGTGTGTATATATACATCATGATACCATAAACATATCTTACGATACTATACAGCTGTAGTACCACGATACCACGCAATATTGTGTTCATTCATAATTTAAATCTATAAAATGAACCAAATTTACACAAATACATCGATATAAATGAAAACAGACATACTGAATTTTCCTCTGAATACTTTATTAATGAGAATGAATAACTGGCTGTTGGAAAAACTCAAGAACAATCACACAATTACCAGTAACTCCTATTTCATCTACTTCATATTTCATCTGTTGTTCCCTAGAGCAACGAAATCATGCGACTGGAAATTGTCCTCTGAGAAGTAAGAATGAACACAACATTAGGAATAAATAATTGAATTTGGAAATGAACTCTGAAAAAATCATAAAATTGGGAACGTTAGCTCGCTTATCATCAAACACGGTTAATTTTAGTATTTCTACACAGCGGTTAGCAAAATTTTAGCTCGTCTACTCTCAAACAAGAAAGATTAGGGTAAAAAATTTGGATTAAATGAAGTGTCACGGTATTGACGATACTACTGTTTAACGTGTCATCGCTGGTATTTTGAATCTTTAGTATCGCAATACTACCGGAGTATCGGTACACCGTGCAAAACCCACTAATGTAAAATACGTCATTTGGAACACTTGTTCCATCTGAGGAATCATTTGAGCCAGTGGTTTGAATTTGTTGCTTTACAGGTTTACAGTGTTTAATTTGCCGAGAAAATCTTAATTCACATGTTGCTTGCATTAAAACTGAACATCTGCCTGACGCTTTGTCATTCGCTAGCATGAAAAATGTTACTAAAGAAGCACTTTATTTAAAAAATCTTTGTAGACAGAGTTTTTAGACTGGCAATGTTAGAGTTGTATTCCGAGTCTGTGTCCCAGTATCAGGATGTATTTATTGAGACTTTAAAACACTTCCGTAAGTCACGCTGGAAAAGTGCTTTTTGGTATCATGTTGGTTCCCAGACTCCGCTCCTTTAGACCCTGCCTCCCAAACGTTCATGGAAGTGATGTAGATGATGATAAAGTTCCTAAAATTTTGAGATTGACCGATAATTGATTCTACTGGTATTTTTCCCGATATTTAAGCCTTTTCCCATAATCAGATATCTGTTTTCTAATATCGGATGCGCCAATAAATGGCCCTCTTGTGGCCGTTTTGAGAATTGCGCACAGGACCGTGATTGCAGCACTAAATCTGAGGAAAGACGCGTCAACAATGGTGTGCACAGGTAAAGTACACTTGCTTTGCTTTAATTAATAAACTGTATTTAACATAAAGGCCATTAATGTACAAATGAGATGTTACATAAACGCTTAATATGTAGTTTAAGCAGCTTGGCGCTAAGAAATTAAGAGACGAACTCAGTCACATAATCAATGCTTTTATTTGAAGAAAAGACACTTCAGTAACATTGCACTTTATTTTTTACACTCTTTCAGACTCCTGTTGTTTTAAAAAGAGTTGTTTTATTTTGGGTGCGAGGAGGAAGTGAAATTTAAAATAGTTATAAATAAAAGGGTTTGTTCAGTTCAGTGGTATTATTATTATTATTATTATTATTATTATTATTATTTCAAAAACAGAAGTCAAGCAATAAATAAATATTGGTTCTGCGTATCGGTTATTGGGCGCATAAACACTAATATCGGTAATAAAAAAAAAATCAATCAGTCGATCTCTTTTAAATGAAATGTAAATGTGGAACAGTCACGTGGCTCATCAAAGGCTTTTCAAGAGAAAATTTAATATCATTAAATGAGCAGTGAGATTATTTATTACATCAGACATTACATTCGTGTTCATACAGTAACCTGTCCATTAATCACATCACACCACACCCACACCCACACCCAGACCCACACCAATAAATCACACTCAAATGGTTAAACACACATCATCCTCCTCCTCATACAGCCCTGGTGAACCATGGAGTCGCCACAGTAACCACCACAACAACATTATTGTTATAACAAAGCTGAATGTTCACCTCATACACACACACACACACACACACTCTCTCTCTCTCTCTCACACACACACACACACACTCTCTCTCTCTCTCTCTCTCTCCCACACACTCTCTCTCATATCTCTCTCTCTCTCTCACACACACACACACCCCATAAATAAACATACAGAGTTCAGTGTCACTAATATTAACACTGTTAATGAATTAGCGTCAATCTGTTTACAATAACTGTGTGTGTGTGTCACATCCTTTTGCATCCACAATCTAAACACAATCTTTATATATTTTTTGTCTGTTGTTAAATTCTTTCAATCATCAAATCTATTTATCTACTGGATAGTTCTTTCCTTCACCTGTCTGCCCGTCTCCTCTGTCTGTTTATCATCTCATAAACCCTGTGATCTTCCTGACCACCGGATTTCAGATCCGACCAGATTCAGATTCATCATTTCCCCATGATGCTGAACACTCCCTTTCCCATGATGAACTGGGGTGTGGGCATGTCACTGGTTCTCCCTGAGAGCTCGAAGGATGTAGTTCTCTCTCTCGAGCTGAGCGTTTCTCTCTGCTAGCTCCTTTATCTGCTCCCTCAGAACCTCCACCTCCTCTCTCACCGCCAGCATCAGGTGGGCCTTCACCAGGTCCTGCACGCACACACACACACACCCCGTAAATTGACGCCATAATTTCTCCATAATTTACAAACAAATCTGAGGGAAGTGTTGACGTCCTCATTTCCTCTCTGCAAAACACCATTAATATGATCAGCCATAACATTAAAACCACTGACCAGTGAAGTGAATAATGTTGATTATCTCATTACCATGGGGGGGGGGGGGGGGGGGGGGGGGGTCATGGGCTCCCAGTGCTCAGTGATGCATGTGAGGAGAGAAAGCTAGTCCGTCTGGTCCGATCCCACAGAAGATTTACTGTAGCACAAACCGCTGAAACAGTTAATACTGGTTCTGATAGAAAGGAGTCAGAACACACAGAGCATCACAGCTTGCTGTGTATGGAGCTGCATAGCTGCAGAGTGGTCAGAGCACCCATGCTGACCCCCTGTACACCACCGAAACTTCTACAATTATCAATGTCCTCTTTCAGCAGGATAATGCTCTCTGACACACTGCAAACATTGCCATGTTCCTCAAACTGTTCCTGAACAAAAGAGTTGAAGGTGTTGTCTCGGCCTCCAAATTCCCAAGAACTCAGTCCGATCGAGCGTCTGTGGGATGTGCCGGACAAACAAGTCCGGTCCACGGAGACCCACCTTAAAGGATCTGCTGCTAATGTCTCGGTGTCAGATACCACAGCACACCTTCAGAGGTCTTGTGGAGTCCGTGCCTTGACGGGTCAGAGATGTTTTGGCGGTACAATGAAAGGGGGACCTACACAATATTAGGCAGGTGGTTTTAATGTTATGGCTGATTGATGTATGTGTGGTTTTAGCCAATAGGATGAGGACAGAGGGGCGGAGTTTAGTTAAATATTTATTGCCTAGCAACAGTTTTCTCACAGGATTATCTTGTGTTAAGTCATACGACTTTCATCTGAATGCACCATATTGTTACTCCTCTGAGGTTTTACTGTTACACACACGCACACGCATGCACACTCACACACACAAACACACACACACACACACACACACACACACACACACACACAGTCTTACTCACCATGGCTTGCTCAATCTTGTTGTCTATGGCAATCATGCTGTTACTGGAGCCACTACAGGAAGAGTTACACACACACACATACTTTTAAAAACCATTACACACTCCTCTGAAAAACTAAAAACCACATAATGCCATTACTGTTTCCAAGAATAATTTTACAAATAAAAACCTGAATCTTTCTGCTCAATGTGATACAAAACAAGCATACACCCACCCCCACCCCCACCCCCACACACACACACACAGTAATATACACAGATTACAGATCAGTGCTGTGTGTGACAAGGATGTTATTGTTCTGAAATGTAGTAGGCAGAACTTGGTTCACATTACTGGTGTTTATTCCTGATAGAAAATCAAGCTCTCGCGCTCTCTCTCTCTCTCTCTCTCTCTCTCTCACACACACACACACAACCCTGTTTTTGAATCTGTACCACAGGGTGAAAATGCTAATGTTCTTTAGTAACCCTGAGAACATCCTCCTGTTTACCTGCGTGAGAGCAGCAGCAGGGAGAAAAAGGTGGAGTCAGAGGGGCGGAGCCCTAATTGGGGTTGGAATGCCTGCCCCTTTCCCTGGCCTCTCCCCCCACTCTGGGTTACAGTAGTAGAACCCAGAACTAGCTGTTTCGGATACACAGGAACTCCAGGAGGTTCGAAGGCACTTTTATTAGCACCACCAACAAGACCTGGACCTCGCCGTCCAAGAGACAAAAGCAGCTCACTGTCTGAGTTAACGTTAGCATTAGCACTAGCCCCTGGGGTCAACCTGGAGCTGGTTTCTGTAGTCAAATGACTGTAAGCTCCTCTAGTGACACTTAAAGTAGTGCTTGCAGAAGAGCTAATGTTAGTCCCTGTGGTGGATTTAGGTCTTGTAATGGAGTTGGCGTTGAGCCCTGCGGCGGAGTTGGCGTTGAGCTCTGTGGTGAAGGTGGCGTTGAGCCCGGAGGTGGAGGAGGTGGAGGTGGCGTTCAGCCCTGCGGCGGAGGTGGCGTTCAGCCCTGCGGCGGAGGAGGCGGCGTTCAGCCCTGCGGCGGAGGAGGCGGCATTCAGCCCTGCGGCGGAGGTGGCGGCGTTGAACCCGGAGGCGGCGTTGAGCCCAGCGGTGGAGGAGGTGGCGTTCAGCCCTGCGGCAGAGGAGGTGGCATTGAGCCTGGAGGCGGCGCTGAGCCCTGCGGCGGAGGAGGTGGAGATGGTGTTCAGCCCGGTGACTGAGGTGGATTTGCAGCGTATGGGTCTCAGTCTGCCTCTGTCAAATTCAGGAGGACATTTGCCGCAGCTGATTGGTTCTTTGGTTTCTACTGTGACAAATGAGAGGAAGTTCCTTTCAAAGCAGTTCAGCTTTCCCATTGGCCAGGAGTCACGCAGCCTGACACGTGGAATTCTCCGCCCTTGTCCACCTCCTCTCAACACAACATCCTGCCTCTCTCTTTCTCCATCATGGCAAGTCACACTCATTACAGGATGCAAAATTGTGCGAGTGGAGGGGGCTTGTCCTGAGGTGTGAGAGGGGTGGGGCTCAGGTGTGGTGGACAGACAGGGGAGTGTTTTTATAACTGGAGAGGGTGTGGTGGAAGGGGGTGGGCTCTGTTTGGGGGAGGGGTTTTGGATGGAGGAAGAGAGAGAAGAGTGGGTTGGAGGGGGAGGACAGGGCTGTTTTCTTGTCTCGAATGCGGACACCATCTTTCTAACGCTACCAAACATGACCCGAAACAGCAGTCACACACAGTCACACACACAGGCAACAGGAAGTTACATCAACAGGAAGTTCAGAGAGCGATTGCAATCTCCAGAGTCGCCGTGTTGTGTGGTGTGAGACAAGCGGAAACGAGGGACGAAATCACAATCCGAGCAGAGAGTGAGAAAGAAAGAGAGCGAGAAAGAGAGAGGAAAATCCAAAATTGTTTGTTGAGGTATTCAGCTCCTATCCTGCTGAAGGTTCTGGAAAAATTAGATGATGTCATCAAACGAGTGCCGGACAAACACACACTCTGTCATCCGGATCCTGGACCAGAAATTCATTACATCATAATTTATTCCAAAACTTTGGACTTGTGTTCGTTGCTCCTCCTTCTCTTTAAGCTTCATCTGATTGCAGAGATCAGCGTACCGTAAATCTTCATCACATGACCTTCCTTCCTCCCCAGACTCCCGTAAACCCACACCGTGACTTTAATCCCACCATTCCCACTGTACTCCCGCTCTGCACGCTCCGGTAATCCTCACATAATCCCCTAATCCCTAATAAACTCCGACACGCATCCCTGTCTCCCTTTCTCCATGTGCTACTGAAAGGACATTATAGTAGTCACACACACACACACACACACACACACACAATCTCAACAGGCCTCAACTGTGATAGGCCAACACTGGCACTCTTTCATTCCATTCTCCTCCCACTCTCCGTCTCCACCAATCAGGAGAGGCGGCTCCACGTGCAATACGTATGAGTCTCCTAGCATTCCACTGCCCACACACACACGCACACACACACACGCAGAGTTACAATAGTCCTTTAATTTGGCCATGTCTAAGCCCCGCCCATAATTCTGTCAGTCGAGTGGTGTCTGTAATCGTGATACATTACATCACTTTTATATAAAGAGGTGAAGACTATAAAAAAACACTGCCATCTTTACACACACACACACACACACACACACACACACACACACACACACACACACTCTCCTCCCTCTTTCCTTATGAATACAGCCTCTATTCCACCAACTCCAGTATAACATTATAATCCACACACTCAAACTCACACACACACACACACACACACACACACACACACACACACACACACACACACACACACAGTGGTCTGAAAGCAAAAACACCAGTGATCGTCTTACTGATTGGCTGAAATGACTGTAAAAACAACGACGCAGTTTTTTCCTGTTCTTTTCTTTTTTAAAAACAGAATATAATCACACACCTGATCTCCGTCCCTTCACATCGGTACCTGATCAATTCTGGAATCTGATTGGTCAGAAGGTATTGATAAATTTTCTAGATACAGCTAGTGTGAATTAGCGGAGTTACTACATGTTCCCTCTACACCCCACACACATACTCACACACACACACACACACACACACACACACACACACTCGTTTATTTCCTGCACAAAAATCTCATACAACACTGCACTGAGCTCAAAATAGTGCCTTCCATTTCTACATGTGAATGTATGTATTCTGGATGATAGTGAGTGTGTCTAAGAGAGAGAGAGAGAGAGCAAGATGGTGTTATGTTTGAAGTTACGGACAGGTCTGTTCTCTGTACACTGAGTTATTACTGTCTGTGCCAAACTCTCACTCTCTCTCTCTGTGCTGTTAGAACTTGTCTATATTTAGATCACACTGCTGGTGGCCATTAGAGCTTCACACCAGTCTGACGCCTGTCACACAGTCTGGCCAAATACCTACCCCCCCTGCTCATGCTCTCTCTCTCTCTCTCTCTCTCTCTCTCTCTTTCATATATACATACACACACAAACACACATACACACACACACACACACACACACACACACACAGGTGAGTGTAAAGCTCACACTGGTGTAACAGGTCTGCACATGTGCGGTGGAGTCTGAAACACTCCAGGGTGTGGCCTTACACTAATGGCCTGTCTGTGTGAGTGAGTGTGAGAGAGAGTGTGTGTGTGTGTGACTGAACACACACTAATAACAGTAATAACTATTTATTTAAAATGTTGTGCTATAAGTGTGTGAGATTGTAAACACAGACCATAGAGAGAGACAGGAAGGTTCATCAAGTATGAAGTGTGGGGGTGCCAATAATTTTGGCTCTGTCTGTGAGGGAGACGATTTACTCACTGTGCTTGAACCCTCATGTCATCTCACAGTGACATTGTTCAGCTATAAGAGGTGCCAAAACAAATGAGCACTCTATGTTGTGTGCACAGATCATGACTTTGTGATCAGGTTTTAAGGTTCGGGATAGAACTCTCTCTCAGAACAAAATGGTTCCTTGAGAGTTCTTAATACAGTCCTACATTTCTGTTGTTGGGTTCTACACAGAACCTTCACTGGTTCCCAGAGGAACTAACCGTAGACCCAGTCACAGACCGGGCTGGACTGAGTTCTATTAATAGTGTAACTGCAGAGTGTAGGAGAACCTTCAGTATCAGTAAACTGGAACTTTGTTTTGGAAGCAGAGGAACAAATGGTACTGGAGGGGCGGGGCTAAAAGAGGCTGTTGTTCTCCTATGAGGGCGTGTGATTAGCTGGATTTCCTTAGGTTAATCATGTGAGTTCATGGTCACTGGATATGAAATGATACACTGAGTAATGAGCTTTACCTTTCATCGCTGACCAGCCCGAAGGCCCCGCCCACTCCAAACATGGACTGAGCCAGAGCAAGCGCTGAGGGGGTCTGAATTGGCAGAAGTGACGGGTGGAACGAACCATCTCGAGTCACGGGGGGGCTGGGAGAGGTCGGCTGGGAGCGTGTAGCACGGAGCTATCGGGAAAAACAAACAAACACTTCAGTCATTTTTAAAGGTGGAAGTGTGTATATGTGTGTGTGTGTGTGTGTTGCCCTTACTTTGTTTGCCCCGCCCATGTTGAGGTGCAGAGGTGGGGGTATCTTGCGGGTGCGCGGTGTGTTGGGTGTGTGCACTGGGGGTGACAAGAGGTGTGTCTGATGCTCAGTGTGGGTGGGTGATGGTGGGCCGCTGTGTACCATCAGGTGGGCGGAGCCCTGCGAGAGTACCATGTGACTTGCCCGTAACTCTTTTAGAGACTTCAGCGTGACTCCGCCCTCTCCCTCAGGCCCGCCCAGTCCTACTGTCTCTAAAGATTCCAGTGAGTGGGCGTGTCTCATGCTGTCCAACACACGACGTACCCCGTGGAGCTCCGGTTCCCGCTCCATCACGTCCACGCAGGTCCAGCGTCCACGTTTGTACGGCTCGCCCAATCCCTGGCCCAGGCGCACCACCCGGAACCGTGAGGCTCCAGCCACACTAACAGCCTGATCCAGAGAGCGCTGTTTGCGCATGGTAACCGGAGTCGCTGGTTGGCTGGAGCTCTGCTGCGTCAGAAGGGTGGAGCTCAATGTGTGAAGAAAGGCAGGACCATTGAGTAAAGTAGATGAGGGTGTGGTCTGATCTCTGGAGTGGGTGGAGTCTTTCCAAGGCCCGTCACAAAGCGACGGAAGCGAATCGTTAACATCCTTTTCGACCGGGATTTTAGAGGCGGAGCTTTCTCCCACATCCGAGGTGACGCTGGTGATCTGGAAACCACTGCGTTTTTTACCACCACTCATCCTTCACCACGTGTGTGTGTGTGTATCTATCTATATCTGTGTGGCCTTCAGTCACATCCTGATCTCGCTCTCTCACTCACACACACACACCCTGCCAAAGCCTGAAACTCGGAACTTTGTTATTAACAAATTATTATAAACAGGAAGTTTGAAGAGTCAAAAGGCTTCAGGGGTTTTTATGATGATTTAACAAAGTGATTTAAACACACACACACACACACACACACACACAGATTTATTTACACTCCACAACACTGTTTGTGTAGCGAGTGTTTATATACACTAGTTCGGGTCAGAGTGCGTGCTGTCACCTAATATTCACCACTTCCTCATGATTAGTGTGTTAACATGAGCACTACAAACACACAATATGCGGGTTAATAACAGGGTCTCGCAGTGTGTGTGTGTGTGTGTGTGTGTGTGTGTGTGTGTGTGTACACACACTCACTCACTGTCCATGTGGATCTTCCTAAAATAGATCGTGCTGCATTAATAAAACAGTTAGATCATATTTATAGCAAACGGAGCAACACCTAAAATACAGACCAATAGGAGACGCGCTTTATAAAACCAGGGTTCTTCCGAAGGTTCTAATGTTCTGAAGAGGTTCTGTTTGAATGTTCTTCTGGAAGGGGAAGCCCTCTGTTACAGGGGAACCGTTATGGGACGAACTGAAGAGCGCTTTAGTGTGCTCGATAGAAATGTTCTCATTGATAGAGTAGTGCGGGACCTCTGCACACTCACAGACACACACACACACACACACCACGCACGCACGCGCTCGCTCCCATGCACAACGTTTGAATAAAGTCAGAGGAGAAGGAGAAAGCTCTGTGTGTGTGTGTGTGTGTGTGTGTGTGTGAGTGAGTGAGTGAGTGTGTGTGTGTGTGTGTGTGAGAGAGAGAGGCTGTGAAGCTGAAGCGCGTGGAGAAAAGAGGTTCTGCGGTTCCTCTGATGCGGCAGAGTTAAAAGTCAAACCGTATTGTGTGAAGATGAGCTCGTGCACACTGTCTTCAGTAAAAAGTTCTCCACATCCGAATCCGTCACGTTCTCCTGTTCTCTCCACAATCCACCCAGCAACACATCCAGGTTCCTCCGAAGTTTCTTCCTCGAACCGAGTCACAGTCGAATCAGTGCGTAAGCGCGAGACTGTAAACCCGCGTGCTGTGTGTGTGTGTTTATAATTAAAGTCCTGTCACCGCACTAAACTCCCGCAGTGTCCAAAACTACTGACAACTTTTTATTCAGGCTTTTTTCTGTTTTTCTTGCCTCAACCCGGAAGTTCCGCCCCTAGTGCTCAGGGTGCGATTGGCACGCGCGCAGTTGGTGCAGCCTCCATCGCACACTGGCTGCCCTCCCCCTCCCTCCCTCTCTCTCCTCCTCCTCCTCCTCCAGCTGCTCACTACGTCAGTGCACTACATAGGAAGAGACAGAAGCTTGTACACCCGCTCTAGTGCACTACAGTTCCGGTCTCAGCTCCATTCAGCTACCCGGAGAAGTGCACTATGTAGGCTCTGACATAAGGCGAACACACCCTGTACCTGTACACACCGCCATGTTATTCTCGGGATGTTTGTATATCAGTCTCTCGGTTACTTCCTCGGTTTGTCCCCCTGGAGGAACCCTTCATGGTCGTAGAAAGCTAATAACTTTGTACAAACTGCTACCTTCTTCACTCTGTGCAGTGCGAACAATTCTAGACACTGTATAGAATTTTACACACTTCTTCTGCTTGTTTTTATTGTTATTATGAACAGTACTGTACACAGACTGTGACACTTTTCTCCGCTGCATTGGGTTACATGAGGTTCTGTCTCCACCTGGTGGCCAGCAACAGCATCGCACCCAATCAGTAGGAAAATCAGTGCTGAGTTTGGGGCTATAAAGAGTTATTCTTACTCAGTGCAGGGACTAGATTTCTGTAAAATACACAAGTAGATTAATAAAGTAAATTAATTATAAAACAACATTCTAAAATATTTTAATTGTAAAATACAGTAGGCATAAACTAAAAAAATACATTTAGAAAATATTAAAAGCAAAAATTCTATCACTGGATAAAAGTGCTAATAAAATAAAAATGTAAGTAAACTTTTACTTATATTTTTTTATAGTAAAGTAATACATAACACTAATTACAGGAATATTTATCCATAATCATGTGACCTTGAGGAAGCGTTAAACCTTTTCCTCCTTCAGGACTCCATGAAGAGTCACACACTCTGGATTTCACAACATACTATTTACACACCATATAACATATTATACTGTTTGTTTGTTTGTTTGTGTGGTTATTTGTTTGTTTAAAATCAGTGGCTGCTAGTTTTCTACTGTTTCAGTGTAGTGTTTCGCCTCACATCTCCAGGATTGGGGGTTTGATTCCCACTTTGGCCCTGTGTGTGCGGAGTTTGCATGTTCTCCCTGTGCTGCGGGGGTTTTCTCCGGGTACTCCGGTTCCCCCCCTACCAAAGACATGGTAGGCGGATTGGCATTTCCAAAGTGTCCATAGTGTCTGAATATGTATGTGAGTGTGGGTATAGAGGATGGATGGATACTACTGATGTGTTTGATATTCAGCCATCAATTCAAAATCAAATCAAATAAAACTTATTACTAGATAAAGATTATTATGAAAATTTAGATTTCAAGTAAACAAATAACAATAAAAACATATCTATTAATTTTTTTGTTGTTGACAAAATTGTAAAACTATTTGCAGTGATGAAGTGCTCCATTAGAATATTTTTGTCCAACACTAATATCAGAAATTTAACATCAAAGAGGAAAATCTTCACAGGTCTCACACACACACACACACACACACACACACACACACACACACACACAAACCCCTGAATTTACAGCAGGCGTGTAGATCCATTTAAAAACTTTTTTATTAAATCCAGATGTTTCCCAGCTCTGTTAGTGTAACATCTGTAAAAATAAACACAATCGTGTATTTCACTTTATAATATTTCACTTTTAAAACATTTATCATCAGTTTTATTCAGTTGTTCAGACACATTTCCAAAGGAACGTCTTTATTTCCTCTGGAGATTCGAGGTCTCGTTAAACAAGTTCAGATTCGGCTGTTAAACACACACACACACACACACACACACACACACACACACACACACACACACACACACACTAAGTGTTCTCCAAAGCGTATATGTTTATAAATTGTCCACGTCTACATCGTTAACCCATCACACTCTGGTACGTAAAGCTCATATGGCTAAAGGCACTAAAGTAAAACAAATAATTTCTGGTTAATGATCATTAAGACTCATGACATCACCAACTCATACATATTAATTAGGAACAAAATTGTTTTTAGTAGTTCTTACTTTCTTAAATGTTTCAGATAACACAAACAGACACACAGACACATGTAACATTTCACAACAGGCCATTAGACAGACAGACAGACAGACAGACAGACAGTTTGAGAGACAGACAGGTTTCAGATAAATTTGAGGTGTTTGTCTTTATCGATGCCATACTTCTCCTTGTTCTCTTCAAAAAGCTGAGTCAGACCCTGCAAAGAGGAGAAATAACATTTTATACACACGCATGCACGCACTCACTCACACACACACACACACACACACACACACACACACACATTGAATATAAAAAGTCTACACCCCTGTTAAAACTGCAGGTTTTTGTGATGTGAAAATGAACCCAAGATAAATCAGGTCAGATCTTTTCCAGCTTTAATGTGAAGCCAACATTCAAGTGAAAATTAACAGAAACATTTTAAGGAGAAAAAAAGAAAAACCTGCACTAACCTGGTTGTGTGTGTGCACCAGTTTATAACGGGTCATGTGACTGAGCTCAGAATGAACCAATCACATTCATGTCCAAAAGTAATTATCATACAGCTGTCATCAATGAAGTTATTCTGATTAACCCCAAATAAAGTTCAGCTGCTTCTCTACTATCTTCTTCACATCTGCTTGGTTTCATTCGGCTGCTGAAGCCATGTTCCTCAAAGAGCTTACAAAGCATGTACGGGTTCTCACTGTAAAATGTCGCTATGGTCAGAGGAGAACTTTCTGGGCATAATTCTAAAAGATCTATCTAAAAACAAGACTGCTTATCATCCAAAGAACACCACAGTCATGGTGAAGCATGGTGGTGGCAGCATCATGCTGTGGAGCTGCTGCTCTTCGACTGGGACTGGGGCTCTAGTTAAGATAGAGGTAATCATGGATCGCTCCAAATAATCTATTCCAGTAGAAAACCTGCAGACCCTCTGTTAGACGGCTGAAGATGAAGAAACTTTTCACCTTCCTGCAGGATTACGAGGAGATCCTCGCTGTCTGATGGATCTGGGGCATTTTTGTAAGGAACAGTGGAATAAAATTACTAATTGAAGATGTGCGAAGATGGAACTCTTACCCAAAAACACTGAATGCTGTGTTACAAGCAAAAGGTGTATTAGTTAAGGGGTGTGTTTACTTATGCAACCAGGATAGTGTAGGTTTTTGCTTTTTTTCCTCCCTACAATGTTTCTATTATTTTCCACTTGAATGTTGGCTTCACATTAAAGGCGGAAACGATCTGACCTGATCCTTAACTACTTAAAACCTGGCACTTTCACAGGGGTGTGTAAACTTTTTATCTCTGCTGTACACCTCTCTCTCAGTGACTGACCTCCATGTAGCGCTGGTGAAGACAATCTATGTCCTCTTTAGTGGGACACGGATTCAGATCGACTGCTATCGGCCTTCCAACTACAGTGAGACAGACGGAGAGACAGACACTTTTATTTATTCATTATCTCAATTACTGCTCAAATTAAACTCTGTGAGTGTATGTGTGTGTGTGTGTGTGTGTGTGTGTGTGTATATATCGTACCCACAGTGTGTATAGGTTTTCTATAGGGTAACAGGCCGAAGCTGTACTGAAACACCCCTCTGGCGTGAAACAGAGGCAAAGCCACACCCATACATCTCTGGAGGCGGTCCTGAACCCGGCGGAGAGCGGAGCCTACAGGGTTCTCCATCTGATCAAACAGCTCATTTTCCCCAAAGGAGAACACAGGAACCAACACTGCGCTACACAAAGAAACAAAGAAACACAGACACACACACATACACAAATAAAATCAGTCACATGCAAATATGTATACACACACACACACACACACGCGCATACACAGTTGTACCCGTGTTTGAGTGCGAGTTTGATGAAGCCTTTCCTCTGCAGTAGCTGGAGAGTCAGTGCTCCAGGCCGCGCCTCCAGGCTCTCTGGAGCTCCGCCCACTGCCACCACCGCTGCAGCCCCGCCCCCTGGATGACTTAGGAGGTAACTCACACTTGTCTTCTCACTCGACACCAACCCTAAAGGTCAAAAGGTCTACAGTTTAAAGGTCAGTGTCAAAGTGTCAACATTTTATCCAGTTTACACCATTATTCTACCATCTGTCTGTCTGTCTGTCTATAAACCCCTCTGACTATCTGTCTGAGAGAATGAGTACTTTTGCCACACATGAGTGTGAAATGCTGTGTGTGTGTGTGTGTGCGTGCACGTGTACAGGGATTGAGAAATGGTCCAACTGAACCTGATGATGAAACAGTGTGTGACAGTTCTAGGAAATAGTGACACTGAACACACACACACACACACCAGTTTCTCAGTGGTGGAGTGCGTGAAGCTGCTGTAGATGATGAAGGTTTCTGCTACTGTTGATTAATAGGGACACATCACTGTGTCACCACAAGAGGGCAATGTTTAACATGTATACAATCAACGCATCACAACATGTTTGACTTCAAGACTGTGTGTGTGTGTGTGTGTGTGTGTTTAATGTCAGTGCCTGTGCTACCCAGTTGGTCCAAAGTCAACTGTTTCTACATAGAAGAATGTCTACTGACGAAATAATGGACATCTCGACCCAGACACACACACACACACACACACACACACACACACACACACACACACACAGTGATATATTGCAATACACTGTGTCCAAAAACTGGAAATCACAAACTACCATCTTAACTTTAAGGTAAATTAATACACCACATATCAACACATAATGTTGTACAGCAGCATGATGGTTTAGGATTGAGCTCCTGGAACAATTTCAGTTGGACATTTCATTAATTTGTGTTTGTAAATGAGTCCTTGTGTGATTTGCTTACACATTTCCCCTCCAAAAGTATTGGAACACAAGGCCAGTTCGTGTGTGTGCTCTACACCAAACATCTGGGTTTGAGATGAAAAGATGGAGGTGAGACGGGAGGATTTACATTTTTATTTCCTGATATTTACGTCTAGACGTGTCAAACATCATAAAACACACAACTTTCTGTATCACAACACAATTTCTAGCTGATCAAAAGTATAGGAACAGATCAGTCCTGAAGTACATGAAAGTAAATAACACTTAATATTCGGTTGCGTTTCCCTTTTACTCGCAGAAACTGCATCAATCCTGCGACTCACTGACACCAAACCGCTGGTTTCTTCTTCTGTGAAGCTTCTCCGGGTTTTTACTGCAGCTTCTTTCAGTAGTTGTTTGTTTCGGGGGGTTTCTCCCTTCAGTCTTCAGGAGGTGAGATGCTGATCAGTTGGGTTAAGGTCTGGTGATTGACTTGTCCAGTCTAAAACTTTCCACTTTTCCCCCGATGAAGTCCTGTGTTGAGGTGGAAGTGTGTTTTGGATCGTTGTCTTGCTGCAAGTTCCTCCTGATTCATTTGGATGCGTTTCTCTGTAAATCTACAGACAGAACGTTCCTGTAAATTTCTGAATTCATTCTTCTGCTACCATCGTGAGCTCATCATCAATAAAGATCAGCGAGAATGTTCCAGAAGCAGCCATGCAAGCCCGAGCCATGACACTACCTCCACCATGTTTCACAGATCAGCTTGTATGGATCATAGCAGATCCATTCTTTCTCCACACTTTGGTCTTTCCATCACTTTGGTAGAGGTTCATCTTGGTTCCAGAACTTTTGTGGATCATCTCTGTATTTCTTTGTGTTGTTTTAAGATTTTTATTCACAGCTCTCACAATGTTTGTCATCAACTGCTGCTCTTTTCCTTGGCTGAACTGTACTGGTCAGCTCCCTGGTCTTCATGTTGGTTTACATTTACATTTATTCATTTAGCAGAAGCTTTTATCCAAAGAAACTTAGTTTATCCTTTTTAACAACAAATACACTCTTCACAGGTGAAAACCAGGGCTCAGACCAAGAGTAGACATTCAGAACTATTAATTTTAATCTAACAGGACACACCTGGGCAACAAGAAACACCTGTCAGTCACAGGTTCCAATATTTTTGATCACTTGAAAAATGGGTGCGTTCAAATAAAAGATGCCATGTTCTAAATAGTTTAATAAATCTAGATATAAATATCAGGAAATGAGGCTGAAATTGTGATCTATCATCTCATTCATCTTTTGATCTCAAACCCAGATGTCTTCAGTGTTCAGCACAAACAATAGAACCGGCCTTGTGTTCCAATACTTTCAGAGCAGACTGTATATTCATAAATGACTCCTAAAGTGATTCACTTATATTTATATACGATTTCTTGAGTGATTCACTCACGTATGTAAATGGTTCTGTTAGTTTTGGGGACCAACCTCCTGATCGTAACCCAGTGTCCATGTCTCACCTGCAAACATGATGTAGTCTCTGAAAAAAGGTACTCGGAACCAGAAGGGCAGCATGAGCAGGTACGGGGTGAGGCCCGGGAACAGCTTGGAAAACTGTGATGCTTCTGTGCAGAAATTCCCAAAAGCACCAGCCACCAGAACACCGTGAGGGTGAAATCCAAAGATATAATTACGTTTAGGGTCCAAATCCACCGTCTTCACCAACTACAGACCAAGAGAGAGAGAGAGAGAGAGAGAGAGAGGTATTGAGACAGAGAGAGAGATAGAGAGAGAGAGAGAGAGAGAATGAGAGAGGCAATGAGACAGACCAAGACAGAGAGAGAGAGAGGCAGCAAGACAGAGAGAGGGAAAGAGAGAGAGGCAGTGAGACAAAGAGAGAGAGAGGCAATGAGACAGACAGAGACAGAGAGAGGCAGCGAGACAGACAGAGAGAGAGAGAGAGAGAGAGAGAGAGAGAGACAGATAAATGTTAAGATTGTTTTAATTTCTATTACAGTACTGTACAGAACCCCTTCTTGACATTTGACCCCGTAACACATCCCCCAGTTCTCTCTTACCGAGATGGGGAAATAGTCCCTGAAGTATTTCCACATAGTCCAGCTCCTGACCCAATGTGACCTTCGACCTCCACTTGTGGGCGTGTCCCTGTCTAAATATAGCCAACCAGCATAAAGCGCGGCCAAAATCCACCAATCACTGACGCAGAGCAGCACGAAGGCCGCCAGACAGCACTGAGCTACACACACACACACACACACACACACACACACACACACACACACACGTTAATACTACTACTAATAATAACAATAAAAAAATATATAATCAGGTATATTATCATCAATACTGACTTGTTCAGTCTGGTATTTTTATTATTTAAATGATTATCATTACTTTGTACTGTGATATTTGGGCAAAAATGTTTATGAAGCGAATTACACTGAAACGAAGAGAGAGGGAGAGCTAGAGAGAGAAATGATAAATAATTAAAAGATAATATCACTTACGTTATAGCAGCTATAAACACTCGCTCCCTCACCTGCTTCTCTCTATTCTCTCTCTCGCTCTATTCTCTCTCTATCTCTATACTCTCTCTATTCTCCCTCACTCTATTCATCTTTATTCTCTCTCGCTCTATTCTCTATCACTCTATTCTCTCTATTATCTCTCCATCTTTATTCTCCCTATCTCTATTCTCTCTCGCTCTATTCTCTCTCCATCTTTATTCTCTTGCTCTATTCTCCCTCACTCTATTCATCTTTATTCTCTCTCGCTCTATTCTCTATCACTCCATTCTCTCTATTATCTCTCCATCTTTATTCTCTCTATCTCTATTCTCTCTCGCTCTATTCTCTATCACTCTATATTTCTATTCTCTCTTTATATCTATATCTTTATTCTCTCTCGCACTATTCTCTCTCTCTAATCAGCAAGGTCATGGGTTTTGTTGAAAGCTATTTTCTATATGGATCTCTAATTTGATTCAGTGGTTATCGATAATTTATTAAATATCACTGAACTAGTACTCAGTAGTTTTTGAGAAGAGTACTTTTACTTGTAATTGAGTATTATTTCAGCAATGTAACAGTACTTGTACTTAAGTACACATTTTCAGTAGCTACTCTTCCACCACTGTCAATCAGAATCCAGAACTCAGCAGCTGTGCTGTAAATGAGTTTTTATTGTTAGTTGATAAATAATAATTATACATAATAATAAATCATTTAATACATTATTATTTAACTTATCTAATCAATAACTTACATCTAAAAACAATTTTATTAAAGAATAAAAAATACTGTACATAATAACATAAGGGTAATTATATAGTAATATTAATATTTAATTAATCTGATTTATTATCGCTCACCAAGCGCGAGGAAGGAGAAGATCCACTGCAGCACCGCGGCGGTCTGCACGCGCCTCCTCACCGGGATATTTAGCGGAGCGAACTGTACCTTCATCTCTACACACACACGCACACACCCACGCACGCGCACAAACAATCTCTCTCTCTCTCTCTCTCTCTCTCTCTCTCTGTGCTGTCCAGTCGCGCGCTGTGCTGTAATTCGGATGGGCGTGTCACGAGCTCGCGTGTGTTAAGTCCTAATTAAATCCTTTTCCGGGGACTTTCCCTTTAACTTTCTGCTTCAGTCCTCTGATTGTAGAAAACTTTCAGTAACCAAATTCTGCTTTTCACAATAACACGTTCACTATATTACCCCGCCCCGTCTTTTCAAAAGCACACCCCTCTCTCGCTGTGATTGGATAAAGAAACCTGACCTCACAGCCCCACCCACTTCCTCCGAACGACGCACTTCTGACCAATTAGATGGGAACTTGTTGATGCCGTCACAACTCAACGTACATTTCCAAACCCCCTCCAGAGGGAGTTTTAATATAATTTTTTATTTAGTATTAATTCAGTTTATTTACTGTTGACTATGGACATAACATTGACATATACCACTGGCTTTGCTTTTTAATAATAAATAATCAGGTTTCATTCAATAATCTCAGTTTTTATTCAATATTTATTTCCTGAAAATATCTGTTACAGCAGTTTACAAACAGAAAGTGAGAATAAAATTGTATTTGTTTGCTTATGATGTTAGTAGATGTTTTTTTAATGTTATGATTTTAGGATACTATGTTGTTAAAGAGTATTAGAATTATATTAGAATTATTGATCCAATTACACCAAAACTTGTATGAATGTAATATTAATATTTAGTATACAGATATTAACTGCAGGAATCAAGCAAACAAATGTAAACTGTATGTGATAAATGCGATAACATATGAATAGATTATTAAAACTTTAGCATGATGTAGATATTGACACACTCACTAATATATACACAGATATATAAATTATATATATATTAGATATTATTTTGTCATACATATATACCGACATAAAGGATGTAATAAAAATATTTTTTGTCTGAAAAAACAAACAGGTTTAACTTGTGTACAGCTCTATGTTTTTTAAAATGTGTGTAATTGTTGATGTGTTTGTGTAACGTGTATATAAGGAGTCTCCAGCTGTGAGCTGTAACTTTCAATTTTCCCACATCTTCAGGACAGAGGAGTTTACGCTTCTTTACAGTTTCTCACTAACATGACAAACTGTTAAATATATATATATATATATATATATATATATATATATATATATATATATATATATATATAGAGAGAGAGAGAGAGAGAGAGAGAGAGAGAGAGAGAGATAGATAGATAGATAGATGTATAGCTACTATAATGTAGGTGAGAATGGGAATTATCTTGTTTCACCAATGTTCCACAACATTCAATGTAACTATAAATGGATAAGAAGTAATTCAACTCCATCAAACCACCCCAACATTCATTATTTTCCTGTAAAGCACAATCACTAATGTTTTTATTCATTACATTTGAAACATTTCTTGTGTGTTGGTAGCAAACTATAAGTCATGAAAATGAATTATAGAAGTATTAACGCTCTGTTACTGTTTGCTTACTTGTGTTTACTTTACTATGTTTGTGCACTCAGGATTACAAACAAACAAACAAACAAACAAACAAACAAACAAAAAACAGTCCTTTCTGAAGGCTTAACAACAGGAACGTTGGTGTTGCCAAAGCAACACAATCTCACAGCACATCATCTCAGTTTTATTGCACAGCACAACCATAATCACCTGTCTGTGGTTATGTCTCGATCCTGTAAGACACAGATTATGACACACTGATCAGTTCTGAGGCTCTCAAACAGTAAAACACAACATTTGTGTAAAAATATGTGTTAAGTTTCAGGATTTTTACCTCTTACAAGCTCACATGGACACTCACACACCTCTATATTACAGACAGGAAGTACGATACTCACTGTAGTGTCTCCAGTGTACAGCGTGGATCCTTCAGTAGATCAGAGAGCAGTTTTGCTCCTGATTCTCCTGGATTATTTCTGCTCACGTTCAGTTCTCGTAGCTTTGATAAGGGGTTTGTTTTCAGAGCTGAAGCCAAAGCAGCAAAACCTTCACCTTTAATATTGCACTGATATAACCTACAGAAAAAAATCACACCATACATTTACATTAACATTAACCATAACAAGACTTACAAATCTGCTTTATAGTCTCTACTGAAAAAACTATTTCACGCCAGCACAAATCATCCATGCTCTAGGAACACCACAAGAGAAGAGTTAGTATGAGAATTAGTACAGCAAGAAAATGGTCTCCATAGTGCTTCTTTTTTGATTTAGTCCTGGTTTATACAGTCTTCATTTGATGACAGCCAGTTCCTCAGCTGTTCTCCAGCTGCATTCTCAATCAGTTGCAAAGGTTGGAACGGCGCTCAGGGGCAGATCTACCAGGAGAGAGCTACAGTAGTCCAGTCTTGAGATGACAGTTAACTGAACAAGCACCTGAGTGGCCTCTGTGGTTAGGAAAGGCTGGATTCTCCTGATGTAAAGTAGAAACATGCATGAGCGAGTTGGGTGAGAAATGTGAGTAGTGAATGACAGTTGGTTGTCCAGTCCTACACCAAGGTTGCATGCACTCTAAGATCCAAGAGTTTTCTGAGGTGCTCACAAGATCTTGACATGGGGATGCACCTCAAGGGCTATACTGAAGCTTAGATGAAGTCTTTCTGGGATTTAGTTTCATGTGATGAGTTGCCTCAATTATGCCCGCCAGACATTCTTATATCCACACAGGAATTGCAGAGGGAGGATAAGTTCTGTCATCAGCATAGGAGCGGTATAAAAAGCTATGTGAATATATGACCTCACTGAGTGAGTGGAGGGAAATTAGAAGAGCACTGAGACTTGTTCAGGAGGAAACCGACCACTGCAGGAGACCCTTAATTTTATAAGACCTTGTTGCACTTCTTCTGGCTTGCCTGCTCGGCTTGCCTGCCAAGTAGGTTTACATACATTATGACAAGTATTGGGATCTCCTGAATATGCTTTTCAGCCAAAACAGGTCCATTCACAGGGATAGTAGACAACAGAGCTTGCAAAGGTCATCATTGCAGCAGGCTCAGAGAAGAATGCTAAAACAGGTGCCTTGAAGGCATGGCATGAATTCATGAGTGGACAGGAAGGCAAGACCCAAACACTGCAGGAGACAAAGAGCAGGGCTTGTCTAAGCCATCAGTGGAATAGGGCTCATGAAGGCCATCACCAGAGCAGCTACCATGGAGTTTGGCAATGGAACTTGAGTGTCCAAGGCTGTGGGCTGTGGTCTACAAGCTTCTGGGGCCACAGGTTGAGGTACACAAGTGTCCACAGTCATGGGCTGAATACTACAAGTAGCTGGGAGACTGAAGTCTGTGGTGGATTTGGCAGCTGGCTGAGGCACATAAGTAATTGAGGCCCATATGCTCCAAGGGAAGAAGGACCCAGTGCACCCACTCCTGATCTCTAACTTGCTTCTTGTTGACCTCAGTGTAGGATCAAAATAAGCATTCAGAAGGTCTACCAATCATACTGCAGTCAGGTAATCTTGTTTTTTCTTAACAAGCAAAGTCCCTGTCCACTCATAATAACCCTCAAGAGCATGAAGAAAACCTTGGCCTTCTCTGACAGGGATCTTTTTTTTTTTCTTTTTTTTAAAATCTTTTTACCTCTTCTGGTGCCCAGGATTAACCTCGTATTTTCATTATGAGGACGAGGATGAGGGAAAACTATTAATTGGAGGGGTCTAATCTGTGCTGAATCCAATTTTCTTCAACAGAGAGGACTAATGAGAGAGGCATGGATGCAAGAGCTTATTTGACTTATTTGACTTATTTGAACTTTTCTTTTAATTGTCAACAAAGCCCATAGGGTTCAGTGATCAGGCAGACAGAGTCAACAAAGACAGGGCCAAACTTACAAACCAGGAAAACAGGCAAGAGTCAAAACCACGTAAACAATATTTTAAGAACTACGAACAAGAACAATGCCAGTGAGAAGAGTAAAGAAATGTAAAATTATAATTAAAATACATACAATATAAATGGTCTCATTCTACTAGGTGTGAGCATTTGGGTGATCAGTGTCTACAGTGATAAAGTGATGATCTGACCTCAGTATCTCCAGTGTACAGTGTGGATTCTCCAGACCAGCAGAGAGCAGCTTCACTCCTGAATCTTGCAGTTTATTGACACTCAGGTCCAGTTCTCTCAGGCCGGAGGGGTTTAAGCTGAGAACTGAGGACAGAACTCTACAGCTTTCCTCCGTCAGGTTACACTCACGCAGCCTGGAAGGGAAATTATGATATATCAGAATACTTGCAACTCAAACACACATACATACATTCTTATTTTATTTAATAACAAAGTATGTTTTCTCAAAGTTTAGATTCCTAGACTCCTACATCGTGTAGGTAATGTGGTTCTCATTTTGGTTCACTCTAGAAAAGTGTTTTAATTGGTATCACAAGCTGGTTGTAGTATAAATATGATAAAGACACCAGATGAGATTATTGAGTGATGATTGTAGAGGCTCGACAAACACGTTACACTGTAAAGGACTGTATTTTTTTTCTTTCAAATCTGTTTGGCAGGAAAAGCTCACTGCTTTCTGGATTCCTTCATCAGGAAAATCCAATCAACCAAAAAACCACTTTAAACATATGCAATGTCCTCATTTTCTCACTCTGACTCAGTTTGAGCTTTTCAATGTTTGGAAAGCAAGATTCTCAGTTAATTTTTCAGCATGCATGCGTAAAGTGATGATCTGACCTCAGTATCTCCAGTTTACACTGTGGCATCTCCAGGCCAGCAGAGAGCAGCTTCACTCCTGAATCTTGCAGGTTATTGCTACTCAGGTCCAGTTCTCTCAGACTGGAGGAGTATGAGCTGAGAACTGAGGACAGAACTCTACAGCTTTCTTCTGTCAGATTACACCCAAACAGCCTAGATGAGAAATAATTATACATCAAACATTGGTAAAACTCAGTCATCTGTTACAGTAACAATTAGATTTGGAATGAAAGATTATACAGAAGTTTTGTAAATACTTAAAGGGTTATTAAAGTCATTAATGATGTGTGGCCAGGTAGAAATGCCAGTAGCACCATGAACAAACACCACAACTAAAACTGTAGCATTGGCTCCAAGGGCCCATGACTGGAGGACAACGACTGAACCTACCACTGACTCTTTTCTGGTAACCTGGTGGGGCTCCTACTCCATAGAGAAAAGATTGGGACCAAATAACTCACTAAGCATGCCAGCTTGTCCATCCAAGCAAACTTACCATATCAGTCTCCTAAAAATACCTCAAGCCTCTATCTGTCCTCTCCACCTTAACTGCAGGAGTGGAGATGGAGGAAGATTAACAGGATAACTTCACTACTTTCTCCCAGATGAACCCACCTCATCTGATATCACATTTGTAATGTGTCCATAATGATCAGGAAGCAGTCCTATATAAGGCCCCCAGAGTGACTGAGGAATCAAGCAGTTTCTGGAGATTGAACTACGTGTCACCGGTAGGTTAACTCCTTCAGACCCTGCGTTAATTGGAATGTGATGTGACACCACTGCAAGCGGCACTCCACCACTGCGGTGGTAAACTACCACCACGGTAGTGGTGGTAAATGTTTACCTACGGCAGCCCTAAATGTTTGCATCAGGTCTCCCTGGTAGTAGGCAAGACAAGCAAAAAGAAATGCTGAGGAAGTTAAGACGTGACACTGAATGGAGTGCTGAACCTTCATAGCTCCACAGTGACAATTTTGTAAGCCCTAACCATGTAAACTCCTCACCTAAATACCCATAATGCCTCTCACTTCTCTCTCTCTCTACTTTGCATTGTAAAAACAAACATCACTTTTAGAGTTCAGTTATCCATTGTGGTTTGTATGGTTTTGACCATGGTGTGCCCTCAGGCCTAGCCTCATCATGCAAGTGTCATTTTAATAAGTATAATATCATTGCATATACATTGTATTTCACTTATCACTTTAATAATACATTTATGAAAAAATACTCACAAGGCTTTCCTAGATGCTTTTACCACCACTAGCAGCTTCTGAAGACATTCCTCAGATCTATCATATTTCGTCAAATCAAACTCGTCTAGCTCCTGTTCTGAGTTCAGCATCAGAAACACCAGAGCTGACCACTGACCAACAGAGAGTCTGGTTCCACTGAGACAACTGTTACCTCCTCTGTTCAGGTAAGTTTGTACTTCCTGTTCTAGAGAATAGTCATTCAGATCATTCAGACACTGGAACAGATTGATGGATTTCTCTGGAAAGGGATTCTTTTTGATCTTCTCCTTGATGTACTTGACTGTTTCCTGTTTGCTGTGAGAGCTGCTTCCTGTCTGGGGCAGTAGGTCTTGTAAGAGAGTCTGATTGGACTCCAGTGAGAGACTCAGAAGGAAGCGGAGAAACAGGTCCAGGTGTCCATTCTCACTCTGTAAGGCCTTGTCCACTGCACTCCTCAGGAATGCAGACATGGTTTGCTTTTTTAAGAGAGGCAACACTCCAGTGTTTTGATCTCTTAGGAGATTTCTGTTTTTCAAGACAAAGGAAATTAATGTGTATAATGCAGCCAGAAACTCCTGAATGCTCAGATGTACAAAGCTGAACACCTTTCCCAGGTGAAGCCCAAACTCCTCTCTGAAGATTTGGGTACACACTCCTAAGTACACTGAAGCTTCTCTGACATCAATGCCACACTCTCTCAGGTCTTCCTCATAGAAGATCAGGTTTCCTTTCTCCAGCTGCTGGAAAGCCAGTTTTCCCAGTGCCATGATACACTCTCTGGTCTGCTGAGGATCAGGGTCACATTTCTGATGGTACTTTTGGTCCTTGTGTTTGATCTGGAAGATCAGGAAGTGTGTGAACATTTGAGTCAGAGTCTTGGGGGACTCTCCACTCTCTGCTCCACCCAACATTCTCTCTAGAACAGTGGCTGAGATCCAGCAGAAGACTGGGATGTGGCACATGATGTAGAGGCTTCTTGAAGACTTCATGTGTCTGATGATTTTATTGGCCAATCGCTGATTACTGATCCTCTTCCTGAAGTACTCCTCTTTCTGAGGATCACTGAACCCTCGTACCTCTGTTACCTGGTCTACACACTCAGGAGGGATCTGATTGACTGCTCCTGGTCGAGAGGTTATCCAGAGGAGAGCAGAGGGAAGCAGATTCCCCTTGATGAGGTTTGTCAGCAGCACATCCACTGAGGCTGACTCTGTCACATCACACAATCTCTCATTCTTCTGGAAATCTAGAGGAAGTCGACACTCATCCAGACCATCAAAGATCAACACCACTTTGTAGGCATTGCAGTCTATGAAGTGTAATTCTTTCATTTCTGGGAAAAAATGATGAAGAAGCTTCATCAAACTGACGTTTTTCTCCTTCATCAGATTCAGCTCTCTAAAGGGAAGTGGAAACATGAAGGTGACGTCCTGATTTGCTTTTCCTTCAGTCCAGTCCAGAATGAACTTCTGCACAGAGACTGTTTTTCCAATTCCAGCTACTCCTTTAGTCAGCACTCGTCTGATGGACTTGTCTTTAAAGAGGTCATTACATTTGATGGGTGTCTCCTGTGTTGCTGGTGTCCTGGAAGCTGTCTCAATCTGTCTCACCTCATGTTCATTATTGACGTCTCCACTCCAACCCTCTGTGATGTAGAGCTCTGTGTAGATCTCATTCAGAAGTGCTGAGCTTCCATGCTGTGAGATTCCTTCATGAATTCTTTTACATTTCTCCACAAGTTTGGATTTGAGTTTGTCCTGATACACAGAGGGCAGTCCCACCTCTAACAGAACAGAAGAATGTGATTTTATCATATAAACATCTGCTCAAGGAATTCCATACTGGGTAACAAATTCTGCACTTGAACACTGTGCTGTCCATCTCTACAGACATCACCCTCTGATCCAAGTAACACCCTACACCCTACTACCCTCTACTGCCCCTCTGGGTACTCACCCTGACTGTTTCCCATACCCCCTCCCTGCATTTTTCTTATTCCTGCTGCACTTTATTTATGTCCTGTCAGCATTGTGTAGGTTTTACTTTCACCTGGGGTCCAGGAGAAACATTACAGCATGGGAATAATGGCAGGAATCAGTTTCCTTACTGTTCTGCAGTGTGTTAGCGAGATCTGCGTGGTTCATGTTCTTCAGAACGTGCAGTGTGATCTTCAGCGTTCCCTCTCTGACACTGTGATGAACCTCCTCTTCCTCCACTTCCCTCTCAGTGCATGCTGGGTAATCTGGGATCAGGAGCTTCTTAAACCTTTTTAATTCATTCTTCAATAGAGTGATGACTTTGTGCTCAAGATCCTCATTAAGAAAAGATAAAGTAAAACATTCTAAGATTCTACAGAATAAATTCTTCAGAATTTAATGTCCATAAAAATGTAATTCTGTGTGATTAACTATAAAACTCCTATTACAATCTTAAAATGTCAATAATTAATACAGCAAGTAGAATGAAATACAGCCCTTTATTATGGTGTATAATTTAGTTGACATGTATGTAAAATATATACCATTATATTTTTTAAAAATATACACACCTTGAATATTAAATCCAGCATTTTGCAATTCTCAGTGTTCTTTTGTGTACTGTGGATAAACAAAACACTGAGTTTAACTGAATAAATATGCAACTATATACACACATTTAGCAATATTAGATTCTTATATTATTGTGATAATCCAGTGTGGAGAGTCACAAGCGTTATTTTGGGTTAAGGCAGTAAAATTATTGTAATGTATTTTAGAATTTCCCGATATTTTTAGAGATGAATAACAGATGTTAATAAGTGAATTAATTAGCATGCATGGTATAAGTTATGTGTTATTTAATTATGTCTCTTCACAGGCAGTTGAAATTAAATGCACACTGGATTCATTTTTTTTATTTCCTTTGGTCAGCTTAATTTTTCAGCTCATAAATTATATCATATTAAGTTGAGTGTGGAACAATGCCCTCAAATATAATAACTATACTGACCTCAGTTCAGTAGAACAGTCTCCATCTCTGAAGAACAATGGAAAGTTCATCGACTCTTCACTCTTCAGTGAAAAACGGTTGGGTTCCCTTGAGGCATTTCTGAGTACGGGGCAAAATAGTTGATGGAGAATTGTATTTATTATTATTTCATTATAAAGTAGGTTGTTGAACTCATTTTAACGACACATTACACTTAATTTAGGCATAAATCCCCTAAATTCATTCTTTGGGAAAGAGACTTGGTTAAAGCATTAAATATTTCAGCTTGCTAATGAAGAATTACTTCATTACATATCATACCACAGCACATTTTGTCAGGAATTTACAAGTCATAGTTTATGGCCCTGAGTTCTTCAGTCTGCCCCTTAGTGGAAAAGCATATACTAGCTCTGGAATATTAATTCAGAACACGTATTCTAATATATTTCTTAGTCCAGATCAGAACCTTTATCAGGCCAGGTTTTTGCTGGAATTAAAATGTCACACTTGCATCCTAATTCACGCTGGATTCTCCATGAAGAATTACATTACATGAAAAGGTGTTTATGAAAAGAAGGACGGTTTTGGTCTTGTTATGTCACATGAGATTTCTTCAGTGTCACATTCTTTAAATAAATTTGAGTTTGATCTCAAACCCAGATGACATCGGTAGAGCACAAACTAATTAAATGACCTTGCCGTTCCAATAGTTTCGGATAGGACTGTATGTCAGTATTTATATTTTTCTTCTCTCACCTCTCGTTTTTCTCCGTGTCCTGATTTTCAGAGACACTCATTTTGGAGCTCATCAAATCTGTACACACACACACACACACACACACACACACACGCACGTACATACACACAGACAGAGAGAGAGAGAGAAAATAGTTAAATATGTTAAATATTATAATAATAAATAATAAAATATTATAATAAATACAAAGGATGTTAAATATTCAAACATAATATTATAATCAGATACTTTACATTATCACATTATCAGGTTCTTAAGTAAATTGTCTTGTGTTATAGTTCTGCATACTTACTGCGTTCTTCACTCTTTATGTTCGTCTTGTCACAAATCGAAACTGCTGAGATTTACTCAAACTGGTTTGACTGGTTTTATCTTCTAAGTAAAAAGGCAAAGATTAGGTCACAGTGTTTACCAGAATGCTTCAGCTACGAGAATGCTTCAGAATACATATAACATCCTGTAGCTTTTTATTTAACTGGTTAAAAAAAAACAAAGTTAGCAATATTTTGTTGTATTCTTCAGAAGTTAAAACTACAAAGTCATTGTTCAGAGCTGTAATGTCTGTGACATTTTGCATACATTACATTAATCACATCAATGTTTTACAAGCAAAATAAGTACATTGTTTTAATACTGCTTCATTATTGTTGGAAAACACTCTTATCATAATGATTTCAGGTAAGCTTGTATATATAGTTTGGTTCAGTTGTTAAGTATTAATCTTGTATATGCAGCTAAAATGAAGCAATACCTTATTTAAGGATTTTTGTGTGCTGTAAAATGAACACTGGGACGTTCTCTATACGTGTGCTCTTTTGTTGTCTTTTTCTGTAGGTTTTTTTTACCTTGTGGTAGTCTGGATGCGGTCACGTAAAAAATCACACGTAAAGGTTTTCAGTGAAAATGTTCCGTTTCTTTCTTAAAAACCAACACATTACAATACAGAGCAGTGCATAAGTATTCATCCCACCTGAACCTTTCCACATCGTGTAGTATTACAGCTGAGAAATTAAATGGATTCTATGTCATGGATCTACACAAAACAGGAAATAATATTGAAGTGGAGGGAAAATCAATATAGTTTGCAAAATTATATTTATAAAAATATAAAGGTTCTGATTGTATAAATTTGTGATTGTATAAATATTCAACCCCTAAATTAGTTACTAATTCAGTCTAAATGACACAATTAGTTGAATGGCATCAAGTTGTGTGTAATTTAAGTCATGTGAACATCCTGCAGAGGCAGTTCTTAATATTTGGGCAACATGGTGGTGCAGCAAGTATTGTTGTCTCCTCACAGCTCCAGAGCCCAGGGTTTGATCCTGACCTGAGGTTACTGTCTGTGTGGAGCTGGACATCTTCTCACCATGTCCAGAAATGTATTCCAGCCTTGTGCCCAATGGTGTCCATAATAAGCCAATACCATAACATGATAGCAGATATGTTAATTGTAAGCAGTGACCAACAAATTACAAGAGTGAACATTGCTGGGTTAGAAGTTCTTTGGTTACTAAAATAAATTATATTTTTAACCACCATCCCTGCCTGGCAGTATTCTGTAGAATCTGGATGTTTGGTTGATTCGACTGTTCATCAGATGGATGAAATATGTATTTTGCCCAAGTACATGAATTTCCTATGTTGAAACAGGATTTGTGATTTGGTGCTGGAGGGAATCCGTGGTCCCGAACACTACTTAAGGATCTGTATTTGTGTCAATGCTTCAGGGCTATCGTTTAGGGAACATTTAGACACTCTTGTCATACAGTGAGCTTGGTGGGGATACTGGGGAATACTTCATATCCTTTTTAGGACATGCCCCATTCCTTGTAAACATTTTACAAATATAACAGTGGCTTTATGAATTCAGAGACACTCGGTCAGAATCTGCGACGAAATGCAGGTGTGTGTCTTCTGTGTGAGAAGGAGAACACTACATGATGATGTGGAGATAAGGTCTCGATCTCTGTGCAGAATCACCAGGTGCATCCATCATTTTGCCGCATGTCACATTGAATCCGCCCCCTTTTTTTTTCTCTCCAGACATGAACAACGGCGTCTTGCAAGTCTTCTCCTGCTCCTTGTGTCCACTGTCCTTTACAGCTCAAATGTATCTCCACAAACATATCCGGGGATGCCATTACAAGGAGTATGTCAGATTACTTAAAGCAGGAGAGGTTAAATATGAGAACCTCACAAGCAGATACAGTGGACAACAGACATCCTCTGGTACTAACAAATCTCAGAACCAAAAAATGAAAAAACTCAATTGCTCACATTGTGGGAAGAGATTTAGTCAGCAAAGTCATCTGGAAATACACCAGCGTGTTCACACAGGAGAAAAACCGTATGGGTGTTGGCAGTGTGAGAAGAGTTTTACACAGAAGAGTCATCTCCGAACACACCGGCGTGTTCACACTGGAGAAAAGCTGTACAGCTGCTCCAAGTGTGCAAAGAAGTTTTGTGACCGCAGTTCTTTCAAAACCGGTGTATCCACACAGGAGAGAAGACGTATCAGTGCTCGCAGTGTGGACAAAGTTTTACTACCTCGAGTGGTCTGAAAATACGCAACCGCACTCACACAAGAGAGAAGCATTATCAATGCTCGCAGTGCCAGAAGCCGTTTATCGTCCAAAGTTACCTCAAAAGTCACCAGCACATTCACGCAGGAGAGAAGCCGTTATCGTGATGATCCGTGGTGGAGGTAGACTTATGAAACATACGGGTCTGCGTATGAGACTTGCTGGGACACGGAGATTGTAAACTCTAAATATATGTCATTTGACAAATGGTAGATTTTTAAAAAACAAACATTTTCTTCACTAAGTTTATTATAGTTACATACTTGCTCCACTCTCATTTAAAACATGTCTTTAAATAAAGTACACAAGGTGTACTTGCCCTTAACATGTGAACTACGGTGCTTAAAATTTTGTTTACTAAACTGTAAAAATGCTAGCTAGATGCAATTTTAGACGGGGGGGCGTCACTTACGACCAGTCATGTGACCTACGTTCTTATACAGTCCCCTCAGAACTCAAGATGTCCTCAAAACACGTCTTGTGTCCTGGAGCCAGCAAAGCCTGAATATCTCGGATTAGGAAACATGATTCTTACTGCCTTGCACATTAATCTGATTTTGGTAACGCTGTCATTAGCTTTTAGTCTTCACTTGCAGCTGAAGGCGAAGCGTAAACGTAATGAAGTTAGGGTTAGGGTTGCCTTTAGTCCTAAGACTGAAATAGTCTGGTAATGCATAACTCTACAGCATATTTGGGGGCTTTTTTTTAAAATAAAAAATATAACTGCTTTAAAACTAAATTACACTGTCTCTTAAATCTAGTGTTTATTGTTAGTCCTTCACTGTAAAAATTCTCCTGAACTTTTCTACCAAAGGTACTACTACTCCACAATTAAAAGATCCAAAGAAATTCTTTCCTCAACAAAGTTTAGCAAATCTGGACATTCATTAGAGTTCTTGCCTGCTGCTTCCAGGAAGAACTCGATCCCGCCACACCAACAGGGAGAAAATTAAAACCTGTATTAAAAACCCTGGATTAGAAATTCAGTTCAGTTTTATTTGTGTAGCGTGTTTAACAGTGCACATCGTCCCAGAGCAGCTTTACAGAAATATATAAATTCAGGATATAGATTTTAAATGTATGAATTTATCCCTAATGAGACGATATGAGGAAGAATTCTTGAGAGGAACCAGACTCAAAAGGGAACCTGTCCTCATCTGGTTGACACCGGATAGTGCGATTATAAATAAATACACCCTTTCTATAAATGTCCTAATACTACATGGTGAAATAGTGCAGTTGTGTAAACAGGAAATTCATTACAGTTTCAACATGGAGTCTGTTTTGTTGGACTTCTCCACTGTTCACTGATGGAGACTTGAGTGCAGAACTGTTTGTGGTAATTGTAGTGCTAAAGCCATCATAGCATAACTGCTCATATGAACTGAGGTCCAAAGCCATCTTTATGGTTTTTAAGTGTGCATCATTAGCTGCCTGGGAAGGGGGGATTAATCATAATTACTTAATAGTGGTGGGTTGGACAGGGTTTTCTTTCCTTCTTCTGGCTATGGTATCTGTGGTAGCCCGTGTAATCGTCTGGTAAAAAGTTGTGAACTGATTGGGTAGGGTCTAAGGAACATTCTGACCAAATTTGGTCACCACCATCAGGTCACATTTGGGCCTAATTTGGAAGTATGTTTATGGTCATAACTTTTGAACCTTATAGCCAAAAGCATCCCCTGATTATCGGGGTCAAGGCAAGTTCAACATCAAGTATGACATCAATTTCCACCTAATTTGATTTTCCACCATCTTGGATTTTGTCCAAAAAAAAAATTCACTGCTCCTCCTAAAAATTTTGGACAATCATCACTAAATTTGGCACAGGTCATCTTCAGAGTAAGCTTCACAAAATCATCAAAAGAAGTTTTATTAGTAAAAACGCCACCTTATGGTCAATAGTTACAATAACATGCTGAAAATTCTTCCATCTAACTGCCATTTTTGCTCCTCGTCCTGTCTAATAGTCACCAAATGTGGCTCACATCATCTTGAGACCTGTGTGAACAAAAGTCCATCAAAGGAACTCCAATATTCAAAACCGTTCTTGGACTAAAAAACACGTGAACCTACAAATCACTTGACTCCCTTTACCTATAATTACGGTTCTGTGTTCCTGTGATTGCTCCTGCAGAATCTGTAGCGCATCTGTGAATGTGCGGCTCACCAAGTCTGGGTGCTTGGCCCCCGAAAATACTGCTTTGCAGCTTCAATATTTAATTGTATTCGGGTGTAAAGTATAAATTCCCTTAAAATCAATTAACTAAAAAAATACAGTTAATTACATTCTACTTCTTATATTTATAATGAAAAGCTTTGAAGTCGGTGAACTTTTTCATTCGTCTGTTTCCTTTCCCAGTATTTTTAAATGAAGTTATTTTTGTTTTTATTTTATCCTGCCGTCTTTAAGACCATGATGGCTGAGGAGCAATATTACTGCAATATTGTGATGATAAACTAATAAACATGAGTTGTTATTAAAATGGAGACAAATGACTATAAAATACTCAAAGTAGAAAAACTTGGATGCAAACATTTATAAAACAGGAAATTTAATAAACACATTTGATTCGAATAAATTAGTACAAAAAAAACCAACACACTTTAGAAGAAAGTCCACTCTGTCTCACTCGGACGTAACACTCGAGTTCATTCATCTCCAAGCGTTGACTTTCGATCCTGACCTTTGACCTTGGGGTCCAGTCCGGCGCCCTCGTGTGGTTGTGTTCTGCATGGAGCGAGCCACGGACTGACGCTGCTGAACACACACACACACACACACACACACACACACACACACAGTTTATGTATTAGTTTTTCAAAACTTTTACACTTTGTGAAACTAGCAAACTTTCACACAATCTACTTTAACTGTTTATTGCTTTAGAACTTTAAGATTATTATTGTTTTTAATGATAATTTTCCTGTAAGTGTAAACTTTAAATTATCAAAATGTGCAATACAATTAAAATTTCCTTTTTTACACCATTTCATATATGAATTGTTTTAACTTATAATAGTTAGATACTTTTATTATACTTGAAACCTGCTCACCTGCAGGAGACTCTCCTCCTTTTGTCTCACCTCCTTGCTGTCGTGCTGGGCTAGTCTGCGGTCTAGATTAGCTCGGACTGTGTCAGCACACATCTCCCCTGACCTAACACATACACACACCCTTCTTTTTTATACATTGCGGCTTAACACACACATACACACAGACACATCTCATATACACAAACAGAGCTCCACATGCGCACACACACCTAATATAGCTGTGGAGGAGCTGCTGCAGTTGCTGCGTGGTGTGTGTAGGGGGCAGTGTCAGGTGCAGGAGTTTAGCTAGCTGCTCCAGCTTCGGCTCTATCTCAGAGCTCACACCTGAAACACATGTATGTACTGAAGATGCCAAAACACCAACGCTGTCTGTATGCCTGTGCATACCCTGATACTAACACCACACACACACCTGAGTTAGTAGTCAGAGTTTCTGCTTTATTCTTGCTCTGATCCACCTGATGCTCCTCCAGAGGTTCACCTGGAGAACGCTCCAACAACTGAGTCAGAAAAGACAAAGCAGACGAATTAATAACTAAGAGATACACACACAGATAGACAGGTGTGTGTGTGTGTGTGTGTGGATACGTACATACCTTTGCTATGTAGTACTGCAGTTCATTTTGTCTCTCATCACATGAAGATGACACATTTGTTGCAGGGGGAGGAGCTTTCACATTGACTGACAGGGTCTGTTCTTCTGTGGGTGGAGCTTTTGTCCCTGTACTACTGTACATTTGCTTGGATACATCAAATCGGCCCACCCCCTTATCTGAGCTCTGATTGACCCGTACATCAGTGGAGGCGTGTGCTCGATTCAGTCTGAGATTAGAATTCAGAGTGGGATTGGGAAAGGGATTCAGATTGGGAGTGGGAATGGGTTGTGTGTTGACTCGGTGATCAGACTGAACCCTGGTCTGATTCAGGTGGCAGTACAGATTCTGAGTGTGGAAGTGAGTCGTCTCTCCTCTCTCTCTCTGTTCTTTCCCTCCATCAGTTCCTCTGTCCACTGTCTGTCTCTCTCCTCCCACAGGCCTGTCCCACAGATCACCATCACCACCACCAACAGCTGCAACACACACACACACACACACACACATACACACACACACACAAAGTCCAATGTAATACCTCATTATCAGTAAGAAGGTCAGGATTAGTAAATCTTGTACTTGTCGGGGTGTGTGTGTGTGTGTGTGTGTGTGTGTGTGTGTGTGTGTGTGTACCTGTAAGGTGTCTGTACCTGTAAGGTGTGTGTCATCCAGCACTGGCTCCAGTGGACTGAAGGTGTGACTGTGGTTTAACAGGCTGAAGTCAGATTCCACTCGTCCCCTGTCCCCTCCACTGTCCCCCTGTCCCCTCGTCCCTCGCTCTCTACACAGCTGCAACACCACGGCCTGAGGAGCAGCTGAGAGACAGACAGAGAGAGAGAGACAGACAGAAATTATTCAGAGTAATCTCTGGAGCATTATTGATAATACTAATATTTCAAATGTGTGTGTGTGTGTGTGTGTGTGTATGCGTGTATACCTGTAGAGAGTGTGTGTGCTGTGCTGCAGATGCTGGTGTCCTGAGTTCGGGGGGATGAGTGTGGTTTGTCCCACAGAGACAAGGGAGTCAACACCCCTTCAATCTAACACACACACACACACACACACACACACACACACACACACACACAAAGTGATGTGTGTTGATTTTTGGTGTGTGTGAGACTGTAATTTATGCTGTGTTTCTCACAGACCTGCTCCTGATTGGTCAGCAGTCTGAGAGCCTCTGCCCAATGGGAGCGCATCATTCCCTGCAGGCGAGACACAAGCTCCTCCCTCTGCGTCTCCAGCCTCCTCTTACTGGTCTCCATGGAAACCAGCTCGTCCTGTAGTTCTGCCATCCTGTGCACACACACACACACACAGAGTAATGTAAGGGTGAATCAGAGGTAGTGGATCAAAATCAAAATTGTTCCAGTGTGTAGCATTGTGTTCACTCGTGTTGTAATTACGTCACTTGTCAACTAACTTGTCACAGGTTGTCATAGCAACGGCTTATATCTGGGTCTGAATGGATGAGATTCAGAGCAGATTATGAAATGAAAGTGAACACGCCCTCAGTCCACCCTGTCTCCTGAGTGGGTAAGTAGGTGGGTGTATTTCAACACAAAATATAAACCACACACACACACACACACACACACACACGCACACACGCACACACGCACACACGCACACACACAGAGTTGTGTACTTCTTGTTGAAGTGGAGTGTGAGCTGGTGCTGTCGGTCGTCTCTCTCCTTCAGCTGCACTCCAAACTCATCCGACTGGACAGAGAGCTCTCGCTCATGACGAGCACTCAGGTCCAGCAGCTGCTTCCTGTGCACACACACACACACACACACACACACACACACACACACACACACATATATATATATTAACTTTCCACACATTGACCGTGTGTGTGTGTGTGCGGGAACAGCACAGGTATACACACATACACACACACACACACACACACACACACACACACACACACACACACACACATATATATATTAACTTTCCACACATTGACCGTGTGTGTGTGTCTGTGTGCATACCTGTGCTGTTCCCGAAGTTTAGCTGTAGCGTTAGCGTTCTCCTCCTGTATGGTTGCCAGTCGTTCTGTGACCTGCTGCTCCACAGAGAGTCGGAGCTCCACCTCCCACTGCGAGCGCTGAGCCTCGAACCGAGCCTGAAACCAACATCAGCAGATCAGGATCAGTGTTACAGTAAAGTATTTCTGTATGATCATCACCTTCTGACGCTGCTGTTAAGGAGATCATGACCACTACAGGAAGTTTACAGGAGGAAGAGGAGGTGACTTTTATAGGTGATCTAGGATGTCTTGGGGTGGAACCCTCTACATATGTAATGACCAGGAATACTCCTTATATAAACGTCTATAACTTTCTAATAAAATTGTAGGAGAACCCACTGTCGGAGCTCAACAGGAACGTTTAGTGTTGTTACAGCGGTAAATAGACGTGGTGCAAATTCACACCAAATTACACCTAAATGAAGTTTCCTGAGCACACGCCCCACCCCATGCCCAGCCCCATGCCCCGCCCGTCCGCACCCTACTGCAAATTACCCGAGGTTGAAGTTTAACTTTAAAGATTTATAATTAATGAACATGCTGCTGCTGAGTTTTGGATTGTGATTGGGTCAGAAGGAAGGTGTTGATTAGTTTTCTATAATAGCAGCTCTGACAGTAGCGCAGATTTATATTTATATTAATGCACTCGCTCTGATAGGTTATGGTATCAATAGTAACGGCTCATTCACAGGAAAAAAAGAAAAAGTAGGAACGTTCTCTGTCTCTGGAAAAATGTATGTGTGTGTGTGTGTGTGTGTGTGCTTGTGTGTGAGAGAGAGACCTGGTCCAGTGCTCGGTCTACTCTGGCAGTGTCTCTCTCTCTCTTAGTCTCCTCCAGGTCCTGCTGCAGCTGCTGAAGTCTGGACTGGGCCTCCTCATGCAGCTGCACCTCCTCATTCACTCGCTCCTACACACACACACACACACACACACACACACACACACACACACACACACAGAGGTCACCATGATTAAAATTACTGAACAGCGGTCTTACCCGTTCAATGTGTGTATCAGCTCCTGCTGCAGGTGTGTGTGTGTGTGTGTGTGTGTGTGTGTGTGTGTCTCACCCTCTCTGCCTCCAGCTGTTGTGTGAGCAGTGTCAGCTCTAGCTGCAACTGTGTGTGTCTTTCACCCTCTCTGCCTCCAGCTGTTGTGTGAGCAGTGTCAGCTCCTGCTTCAGGTGTATGTGTGTGTCTCACCCTCTCTGCCTCCAGCTGTTGTGTGAGCAGTGTCAGCTCTAGCTGCAGGTGTGTGTGTGTCTCACCCTCTCTGCCTCCAGCTGTTGTGTGAGCAGTGTCAGCTCCTGCTTCAGGTGTATGTGTGTGTCTCACCCTCTCTGCCTCCAGCTGTTGTGTGAGCAGTGTCAGCTCTAGCTGCAGGTGTGTGTGTGTCTCACCCTCTCTGCCTCCAGCTGTTGTGTGAGCAGTGTCAGCTCTAGCTGCAGGTGTGTGTGTGTCTCACCCTCTCTGCCTCCAGCTGTTGTGTGAGCAGTGTCAGCTCCTGCTGCAGGTGTGTATGTGTGTCTCACCCTCTCTGCCTCCAGCTGTTGTGTGATCAGTGTCACCTCCTGCTGCAGGTGTGTATGTGTCTCACCCTCTCTGCCTCCAGCTGTTGTGTGAGCAGTGTCAGCTCCTGCTGCAGGTGTGTATGTATATGTGTGTCTCACCCGCTCTGTCTCCAGCTGTTGTGTGAGCAGTGTCAGCTCCTGCTGCAGGTGTGTGTGTATGTGTTTGGACTGGAGGTTGTGTTGTTCCAGTTGTTGCTGTAGATCCAGGTTGTGTGTTTGAAGTCTCTCCACCTCAGCCTTCTCCTCCTCCACCTCAGCACGTACACGCTCCACCTCCTGCTCCAGCTCACCTACACAGACACGTAGCTCTGCCATCTCACACTCCTACACACACACACACACACATCAGGACTCAATGCTACACAAAAACACACATACACACACGCAGAAGTGGGCTTGTGTGTGTGTGGGTGTGTGTACCAGCTGTTTGTTGGTGTTCTGTAGCTCTTCGTTGCGTTTTTGTTCTTTGTCCAACGTCTCTGCTGCCTCTGACAGACTCTTCTCAAGGCAAGCCAGAACCTACAACACACACACACACACCATAAAGAAAGATATATACTCAGCATTCTATGTGTGTGTGTGTGTTTGGAGGTAAAGTAGGTCTCGTAAAACAGAAGTGTGTATTTTGGTCCCCATAATGGGATAATGGGATGTGCGTGTGTGTGTAAACCTCTCTTTGTTTTTGCTGTGTGCTCTCCGCTGCCTCCTTCTCCTCCTGCAGCCGTCTCACTCCCTCACTCTTCTCTCGCTCGTGCCGACGCCACCCCTCCACCACCTTCTCCAACGTCTGACACACACACACAGTAATGCAGTGAGACGGGTCAATAATGCAGAGAGATGGGTCAGGAATGCAGTGAGACGGGTGGGTGAACCTTATCTAGTTGCTCGATCATGATGTCCTTCTTACGATCTGCGGACACGGCGAGTGCTAACTGCTGCTGCAGCCCTAACGCTTTACTCTGTACTGCCAAGAGCTGCTGCTCCCAGTGCTACAGACAGACAGGGGGAGAGAGAGAAATTGCATTGGTTATTCAAACACATCAGTGTGTGTGATGTGTGTCTGTGTGTGTGTGTGTGTGTGTGTGTGTGTTACTTTGCGTCTTGCTCTTTCTCTCTCCAGACTCTCTCTGATCACCTGCAGCTCAGAGACAGAGTGAAAAGGGGCGGAGTCAAAATCAGCACGGACACGGGAATACCGCGGGAACAAATCCTCTACACCACTGAGAGAGAGAGAGAGAGAGAGATGAATATGGAGGAAGCGATAAAGGTACAAATTGTACAAAAAAAAACAGATAGATGGGTGGATGAGATGGAGAAAGATGAATGAACAGATGTATGGAAGGATAGACATGAAACGAGGAAAAGAGAGAAAGAGGTAGCTGACAATATGATTTTTATTATTGCTGTATTTTTTCAATTGTTTTTAACATGGTGTGTGTATACCTGAGCAGGTCTGAGGTGGAGTCACTCTCGTTGTCCTGAAGATGCTGTAACGCACAGGGGAGGAGTTCTGCAGAGATCATAGTTCAGGGGATAAAGGTCAACAACAGATTGTGGATGTTTCTGAATGACACCCTGTTCATCCACACTGCACTACTTCCTCCTTCTTACCTGTCTGTGGTTCTGTGTGTCTGCCTGCCTGTAAAACCCACTATTAATGACTGCAGTGTGTGTATGTGTGTGTGTGTGTATACTCACCGTGTGTGTCAGTAGCTCTGGCTCTCAGAATTGTCTGTAAGTGACTCCTCACGTTCTCCATCTCCTCAATATGCCGCCGGCCACTCTACACACATACACACACACACACACACACACACACACACACACAGTGTTTATGAGTCCACTGTACACAGTGTAGTGTTGTGTACAGCGTGGACATTAGCGAGCACTACCGAGAATTTAGTGTTGCTCTGTAGGTTCAGGTCCATCTCTTCAGCTATTGGCTCTGGCTCTGACTCCGCCTCCTCCATCCCAGAGATCCTGAGTTCACTGGAGGAGCATGCGTCAAGACCAAATGCCACTTCCTGTGACTCATTCAGCCTATCAGAGCGCAGAGAGGGTGCAGATGTTGTCATGGTAACCAAAGGAGAAGTCACCTTAAAGGATACCTGTCTGTGAGAAAGACAGACAGAGAGACAGGTGAGTTGCACTGTAATGTATAGATGATACTATAGATAGATAGATAGACAAGTTCTTATTATTATTATTTCTAAGTGATTTAAAGTCTTTACCTGGCTGTGAGAGAACGATGGGTGTCGGCCTGGTGACCTTTGACCTCCTGCTCTCTACTGTGCTGGAGGGAGGAGTAGAGACGAGCGGTGACCTGACGAGAGGATGAGAGAGGAGAGGAGGAGCAGGAAACAGGGAGAGACAGACAGGAGGAGAGAGAGACAGCAGGAGGAGTTGGGGGGGAGGAGGGTAACGACTCCATACCGCTCAGCACATTATCTGCTGCTCTATCCATCTCACCCTGAAACACACACACAGTGATTATTCCTCTAATGCTCTTAACTACAATTGTTCCAAATAACCGACGCTGTTGTGACCGATTTTTTTCTTTACTCCACCCGTATTCCGAGTCCTGTTCTGTGATTGGTTATTTCTATGTGGTTTCCTGCGATAGGCTTGGATAGTGGTCCGCCTTCTGCTCTCGGATTGGCTAAAAGCACTTTAACCAATTCTAGAGCAGTAGGCGGGATTTCAGAATTCGGTGTAACTGATCACTTTATTCAATAAAAATTCTTAATAATTTTTTTAAGTAAAAAATTCTATAAATAATAAATCTAACACAATAACTACACATGGTTAAAACACATTAATCAGGAACACTAACCGCGAATACTATATCACCGCTTGTTAGCTTCATGGCTAACACTACTGATGCTGTGCTGAGCTAAACATTGCAGTGGATTACTTACACTGTTTCTATATTTTAAAAAATACCTATTATTATTATTATTATTATTATTATTATTATTATTATTATTATTATTATTATTACCTCAGCTGAAGCTTAGACGGCGCTGAACGCTCAGTCTTCTGTGGTTATAAATATGAAGAAGCTCTTCCTGTGAAACATTCCTTCCTAACGCGCCATGGCAACCGAGCGATGACGTAATCATCCAGCGACGCCCGTTGGCTTCGGCCATCTTATGATTATATTTTAAATCTTATATTAATAAAGCAAAGATCAACAAGATGAGGAGATCATATACATATAAACAAAAGTATACAAACAAATACACACAGAGGGAGACTACAAATACAGATTAACCCACATAAACAAACAAACAAATATCAATAATTAAATGAAAGATAAAGTACATAATATCATTATGACAAAAAGAGTTTTGGTATTTAGCACCTGTGTATCTATTTACCAATAAAATAATGAAATGACAAAGAAAATAATTTTAGCAGTTCTACCCCTCTGAAAAATAACCCCCAATAGAAACCCCCACAGAATTTGTAATGGTTTTAATGGGAACTGTAATGGTCACTGTGTGTCTCTAGTGGTAATCTGTTGCCTTCTATTGGTGGCATGTTATGTCTAGTGGATCCTATTAAGGACCGTTAATGGTTTTAATGTTTAGCTAATGGTTTGTAATGGTATTTGTAGTGGAAACCATTAGAAATTCTGTATTGGTTTCTATTGTTTTTTAAGCAGGGTATTTCATAATTGTAAAAACATATATTTTCATACTTGGGCTGCACTTCATTCTGTTGTGATTATAACTGATTATAACTGTGATTATAACTGTGATTATTATTGATTATGACTCTGATTATAACTGTGATTTTAACTGATTATAACTGTGATCATAATTTATTATAACTGCGATTATAATTATGATTTTAACTGATTATAACTGTGATTATAACTGTGATTATAACTGATTATAACTGCAAGTATAATTATGATTTTAACTGATTATAACTGATTATAACTTATTATAACTGTGATTATAACTGATTATAACTCCGATTATAACTGATTATAACTGATTATAACTGTGATTATAACTGTGATTATAATTGATTATGACTCTGATTATAACTGTGATTTTAACTTATTATAACTATTTAGAACTGATTATAACTCTGATTATAACTGATTATAACTGTGATCATAATTGATTATAACTGCGATTATAATTATGATTTTAACTGATTATAACTGTGATTATAACTGTGATTATAACTGTGATTATAACTGATTATAACGGCAAGTATAATTATGATTTTAACTGATTATAACTGATTATAACTTATTATAACTGTGATTATAACTGATTATAACTGATTATTTTTATGATTTTAACTGATTATAACTGATTATAGCTGTGATTATAACTGATTATAACTGATTATTTTTATGATTTTAACTGATTATAACTGATTATAGCTGTGATTATAACTGATTATAACTGTGATTATAATTATGATTTTAACTGATTATAACTGTGATTATAACTGATTATAACTGATTATAACTGTGGTTATAACTGATTATAACTGTGATTATAATTATGATTTTAACTGATTATAACTCTGATTATAACTGTGATTATAACTGATTATAACTGTGCCCTACTCCCTCTGAAGGCTATACAATAATCACTATGTAGTGTTCCTCTGTTGGAGCTCAATATTTTAAGATGAACCAGAGGTGTTTGAACGTCACACATCTGAAACTGCACCATTATTTACCTTAGTGCAGAGTTTTATACTGAATACTGTACCACTGCTCAGGGTTGATGATGATGATGATGATGAACCATATGAATGTGAATATGTGTAATAATCATTTATTTGTAAATATATGTTTCTTCATCAACAATCGTGTGACCCCCAGTTATTAAAATAAACTTTTATTGACGATGTTTTCACCTCTGAATAAACTTTTTTACAGTTACTGTGTCCCTAAATGTGTAATCATGTTGGTGGTTGAAGTAAAAATAAAAATCTGCAATAAGCTGATGGAGAAGCCCTTTTAAAATTTTATAACAGGAGTATAATTACTGTACAGTGTTATTGGAGATGTAAAGATTGAATAACAGTAATGAGGAGTTCAGAAACAGTCGTCATATTGTCATATTGCCATTAATTGTAATGGTTTAGTTATGATGGTCATCATCATCATCACTCACGTCAGCGCTCACAATCACAACACAAAAACTCTCACACTGCCAGAACTTTGTCGTAAGCTGTCTTTGTTCGCTGTGGCACTAAATCAGCTGCTGGTGTGCGCCAATCTTAACTCACCACCAAAGAATTCATTTTTATTATGTGTGATTTTTGTCTGTCAGCAAAATGGCTGAAAGTTGTACAGTACTACACCGGGTTAACCCTGTGTTTCAGTACTGCACTGAATTCTGATATTAACAGCTGTCAGGCTAATTAGCTAGTTTATTAGATCAGTACAGAGTAGCGCAGCTACGTGTCAGGTTCAGATGAAGGAAAAAAACTCAAACTGAACACAATCAAACATTTTAGTTTCAAAATATGAAGTATTTTATTGCTCTTCTTTAATAGATTAACATCTCCAACTGCCATTTTGAAAAAGAACCTGTATCAGAACGATATGTAAGTAAAGGGTTTAATATCGCTTACACTGAGATGAAAGGAAGATGTTTATAAATTGTATAAAAATATCAATGAAACACAGCATTGCTAAGTACTCTCAGTAATTATTACGCTTAGTAACTTCCTTTCTCTGCCGTTTCTTCAGAAGCTTCATCCTTTTCTTCTTGTTGTGCTTAGCAGGACCAGCAGGAAGTCGCTTGGGGTAAGCAGGCTGTAGCACCACGTAGCCGCTAGCTCCGAACTCCATCTGAGTCCAGGCCAGGATGTGGCCTCGAGGCAGGACGGAGTGGCCATGCAGGTACCTGTTTAGCTCTCGAACACTGAGGACCGAATTCCACATGTAGACATCAGATATCTGACCCTCAAACTCACTCATGGTTAATTCAGCCTGGCCCGAAAACACCTACAACACGCACGCACACACACACACACACACACATTTATTAACGTGCTGTACCCCTATAGTGGAGGAGAGATGAAATCACAACACATTTACATGCACAATGTCATATACTGTATGTTCATGTTTATAGATAAGAAGATTAATGTGTATTTGATGAAATCACAACATGTCTAATTCATCCTTCAATTAGATTCTGCTCCTTTAACATCTCTGTGTTTAGATTGGACTGGAGTTACGCAGGGCAGAGTTTTTTGACATTGGAGCAGACACATCTTAATCAGAGACGTGGCTTCTCTCAAGTGAATTTTTGTATTAAATTATGAATGAACTTAAAGTGAGCTGGAAATGTAGGAGCTGAGCACTCAGTTAGCTTATCCTTCACACTGTGGGCATGCTTTCTTTACAGCAGAGCGCATCCAGTTAGTACAAATCATAGCATTATTTTATTCATTCAACAATTCATTAATTCACTATTAATATTAATTCACTGCTTGGATTGGACTCTGGGGCATGTCCTGCCTGCTTTCAGACTGAGCAACACGTCTACTGTGAGTGTGGATTTGATTATCAGTCTCTCTCTCTCTCTGTCTCTTTTTAAATCATGACTCAGGAGCTTCTTTCAATGAGGAAGTTCAGGAATTGACATTTTCAACAAAACACAATGATCTTCACCGTTCCTCTGCCCAGTCCTTTGCGAACGCTCATCCTGCCATCGAACCACAGTTGTGCCATCCCACTGCCGGAGTCCCAGGTCAAGCAACGGCTCTTCCACAGAGAGTGAACCTCCTGAACCGGTACCATGGAGTAAAAATTAAACGTTTCCTGGTAGCCAGCTACCTGTTGGTCAGGTGTGAAATAGAAGATAAACTGAGCCATGTTTTATTTTGTGCAACAGGTGATTTAAACTCCACCCCTAAAGCTTGAGCTCATGTCTGATTAGTACTGATTGAATATAACTATTTAAGTAGACAGGAGAACACATACTGATGTATAGACTCCATTATACCTGTAGCTTGTAAAGATAATCAGAAAAGTCATTTCTCATAATAGAAAGGGCAGGGTTTTTCCCAAACGTGAGTGAAAGATAATCATCAATCATCCACTTTTTCTCCGTCACAGCTCTCAAACACAGCGTGATTCCAGTGACGTTAGAGAGAGAGACGGAGTGGAACCTGACAACAGCACCGGGCATCACGCTGAACATCCATCCACCAAGATCTGCACACACACACACACACACACACACACTCGTCAGTGTTTTATAAGAGTTTTGTTAAACATCAAACAGGACGTTCAACAAATCACATTACTTCACACCCAAAAAATAAAAACAAACAAACACAAGTGTGAAAACGCCCTTGAAGTAAATCTGTAGGTACAATTTAACAGTTTAATATTTATCATTTCACATGACACTTATAATGATTACAGCACAAAGAAATTATTTTTTCTTCACATATCCGAGCATGTTCGGAGGCTGGGGTCAGAGCACAGGGTAAGCCATGATACAGCGTCCCCTGGAGCAGAGAGGGTTAAGGGTCTTGCTCAAGGGCACAACAGTGGCAACTTGAACCTCGACCTTCTGATAAGCAACCCAAAGCCCTAACTGTCAAACCACCCCTGCCCCAGTGTCCCCAACTTTCACTCAGTCCCACATGTGCGTTTGTGAGTAGAACATCAGGTATTTCATTATGTCTGTAATTTATTGAAAATATATGACTCTCCATGTTTATTCTTAAGAGTATAGAAAGTCCTGATTGAATTTCATAAACTTCTTGTATATGAACCACTTCCTACATCCTAAATACTAAAACGTCATTAAGGTATAGGTATGTGATTTGAGAAAAAGTTCATGACTGTAATTGAGAAAGACTTTAGCACAACAAATGAAATATAACTGAACAGAAAAACTTTATTTAAACATTTACAGTAGCAGTGAATTTATTTTGAATTTATAGTGAATGTATTTCCATTACATTGTACACATTTAGCACAAGCTTTATCCAGAGTGAGTCGGGTTACGAGCCTTGTTCAAGAACCCTAACAGTGACAGCTCAGCAGGAATGGGATTCAGTAGTGCAGAGCCCCAAACACTGACTATTAATTATAAACATGAAATCAGAACAAGAAAGATGAAGAATTGTACTTTTCGAACACGTAACTTCAAGTTACATTTCAATCACTTGTTGTAGTAACTTCAGGCACTAATTCCTCATCATTATCCACATGTCTTTAGCTCACTTAGTTCAAAGCGCACAGAATTACACAAATCTTCAGTGTGCAAATATTCAGACGTTGAGCCAATATGTAACGTGTTCCAGAAGGTCTGGAGGAACCGAATGCACTTCACTTCTCCCTCTCACACACTTTCACTTCCACCAGCACTTAATTTGTAAATCTGCAGGTCCTGGAACAATAAGAGGGCAGTGATCCGGCAGGGCGGGAAAAACACAAAAGTTCCCTGAACTTACAGACACGTAAAAGTACTTCTAGAACCTCACATAGGGAACGATATTCAGTGCTGACAGGTCGGCCTGCGTAACTGATCACACTGGTACAGTCACGTAACGAGTTAATAGCGGTGAATATTCTCAAGGGAAACATGATGGATCACGCACTCTATCAGCTTATGTGCCGTCTCCTCCGTTAGCTACAAAACACACTTGCCCAAAACATTTCAAAAACAAAGCTGTCGTGTCCTGTGTCCTTTACATATCCATGAGCACACAAACTTTATAAGTGGTGGCTTATAGAGTGTGTGATGGTGGAGACAAGATGGTGAGGACTAGATGGTGGAGACATGATTGTGGGGATGTGATGGTGGGGATGTGATGGTGGAGACAAGATGGTGGGGATGTGATGGTGGAGACAAGATGGTGGAGATGTAATGGTGGACACATGATGGTAGAGATGTGATGGTGGAAACGTGATGGTGGAGACGTGATGGTGGACACGTGATGGTAGAGACGTGATGTTGGAAACGAGATGGTAGAGATGTGATGATGGCGATGTGATGGTGGGGATGTGATGGTGGAGACGAGATGGTAGAGATGTGATAGTGGGGATGTGATGGTGGGGATGAGATGGTGGAGACGTGATGGTGGAGACGTGATGTTGGGGACGGGACGTGATGGTGGAGACGTGATGGGGAGACGAGATGGTGGGGTTGTGATCAGTGGACATGTGATGGTGGAGACGTGATGGTGGAGACGTGATGGTGGGGATGTGATGGTGGAGATGTGATGGTGGAGACATGATGGGGAGACGAGATGGTGTGGTTGTGATCAGTGGAGCTGTGATGGTGGAGATGTGATGGTGGAGACGTGATGGTGAAGATGTGATGGGGGGGGGGGGGCATGATGGGGAGACGAGATGGTAGAGACGATATGGTGGAGATGAGAAGAGATTCCTGCTGTGAGCTACAAATGAGATTCATTTCGGAGAAACCCTGCTCGCACTCAACTGGAGATTGGTGTGGTATTCACAGTAGCTAACTGCCTCTGTCCTTCTGGAACTTTCCGTGTATTTGCTTTCTTTTTGCCGTGACACTCTACTACGCACGCTACGTGACTGTAGGCTTCGCTACATGACAACAAATTCAAGTGAACCTTGAACTTGAAGGATTTGTTTTGATAATATTACTGTGTGAGACTTTAAACATCCAGCTGCAGAGGGCCCGGATCCACATGAAAAGGTTCAGGAATGCAGATGTGCTATATTTTGGAGAAGTGCCGGATCCTGTTCTGTCTCCACCCCTCAGAAAGGTCTACTGTGAGACTCAACACCGCACGTCTCTTCCTGTTTCAGGATCTGGTAGCAGTTTCACTTCCTGTTTGGAGCTTTAATTCCCTCACAGCTTTCACACACTCAGCACTTTTGCAATGTTTATTAATATTCTGGAACACAGCAGTCCAGATCATGGCCGTGTTTACGAGGAGAAACCGTTATGGTCACATCACACATTTTTCTGATCATTGGATAAATTTTCTCGACTAAAGTGTAGTAATAAAAATATAAAAACTCAGCAGGAAAATGTTATTTCACTGTTTTTATTTTTGTTGTTCACTCGTGACCTTCAGGCTCCACCCAGTAAACGTGTTATTATGATTTACATGACAAACAATAAATCTAGTTTAAACAATAAACAAATAAAAGTCTTCACATTGAAATAAAGATTTTAATTCTAAATCCAAAGACTAGATTTTTGGCTTTATTATGTTTGCATGAATATTTAATTAGAATTATGTAAGAATATCAGTGGCAAAGACTGACTGTAATATACATCGTTTGAAAATAAATAAATAAATAAATAAATAAATAAATAAATAAACCCCTGATTCATCTTTAGCATAAGGACTCCTAAATACAGCTAAAACACATCAGGTATCTTTATGAATATAATGAATATTATGAATATTAATATCAGAGACACGGCTACATTACAGATAGTAAACTGTCTTTAAGCACTCTTTCAGCTCAGTGTGAAAAACCAGTGTGAATGCGGTGGACGATGTGTGTTAGTGAGGTGTGTTAGTGCACTTTGTCCTCCATGGTTTAATTTTTAACAGGTAAATTAATGGAGATAAAAGCTTAAATGTTTTCGGGGGAAACAGATTGATTCTGCTCTGTAGGTGTTTTATAGGTGTGTTTACACGTTTTTATTACATTTTTCTACAGTCCTGCTATCAGAGCTCTGAGTATCAGCCGATACACACACGGTAAACGAGAAGATTCCTCTCACACTCACACACATTCACAAAGGAAAATAAAGGAAAGTCTTACTCCTGGTTTCCCACGCCACTGCTGAAGTAATTGACGGCGATGGTGTTGTTACAAGTGCTGACAATCGTATGGAAGCTGCTCCTGGTCTGTCAGTATTTAGTGCAAAAAAACAGAAGAAGAAGAGAATCCTCGCCATGTTTCAGCCTGGAGTTTAATAACAGCACAGCGTGTGTGTGTTTCACCTACACTGAGTTCCTGATTTATCATCTTTCTCTACTTCCTGTACAGACTCTGAGTTATAAACATGAGCATGGGCAGATCTCAGGTCATGTCACTGTTATTATTATTATTATTATTATTATTATTATTATTATTATTATTATTATTATTATTATTAAATGAGTGAGAAATCTAACTGTAGTAATAATAAAGATAATAGTGTTGCCATGGTGTGTTATACATAACGTGCTTATTTAACAAGTATAAAATGTGTCACTTCTCAATGTTTATTTATTGTAAACAATCCTGTGCTTCCTGTAATAAGAATATTAATATAATGAGTGAAAGGCGATGGAGTCTGCTGTTGCTTGAGGCTAATTTTCTGTCCAAGTGGCTTCAGGACACCGATAAACTCCTCGCCAATGTTCACGCAAGCAGGTGATGAGTTGCTCATGTTGCTTGGAGTTTGTCTCTTATGGGTGAGCAGCTATCACTACTGTAGTCATTTTTTTACTTTAGCTGCAGTGAGAAAAGGTATTAGCTATATGTTAAGTGAACAAGTTAAATGCAAATGAAATAACGCAGTAATTTAGTATAACATGCTGTCGATGCACACTGAAGGGGACGTGGACAAAGATGTGCAAACAGAGAGGTGAGAGGCATGTGGGGACTACAATTCCCAGCAGTGCTGCAATGCACACTAATCCCTAAAGAGGTTTAAAAGTGTGTGTGTATGTGTGTGTCTGTGTGAGTGTTAGAGAGAGATAGAGAAATAGAAGATCGCTGAGGAGACAAGCAGACCGACAACATGCCTCTGAAACGGGAAGGTCAGTGTGTGTGTGTGTGTGTGTGTGTGTGTGTGTTAGATGACTAAATTAGGCAAATTTGGCTAAATGATTCACTTCTTCCTCACCTCCTGTAGTGATATGCACTTAGTGAGCAGAAATCGTTGTGATTTTGTGACTCGAGTGGCGCTGATCCATTCAGCACTTCCTGTTCAAACAGATGTGAGTGCTGATTCTTGGCCACGCCCACTGCTAACGATCAGCATACTGTTTCACACTCAACTTTTGCAGAAATTTCTATTCAAACTGTTAAGGTTCCAGGATCTTCTGAGAACGTTCTTTAAATGATTTTTACAAAACATACTTTTTATAATAACATTAACACAACGTCTGTGTGTAACTAGGAAAGTTGTGTTAGCAAGCAACTAACAAAACAAGTTTCCAGAATGTTGTAGGAACATTATTTCGGTAACATTTCATCCTGACACATTTTTGTTATTTTTATTCTTTTTACTTGTGTGTGTGTGTGTGTGTGTGTGTGTGTGTGTGTGTGTGTGTGTAGATACAGAGCGTGCTCTGTTGGTGATGGAGGCGTGTCAGACAGCAGCAAGTGAAGTGTTCAGAGTAAGAGCTGAGAGACTGCTGAACGTCTTTCAGAGTGACCTGTTCCAGGCCCTGCTGGGTGTGTATAAAGACAAACACACACAGGAACACACACACACACACACACACACACACACACACACACACACACACGCACAGCTTAGTGAGATTGTGAGATTAGGATGTGACCAGAATCACAGCAGATTAAGAAACTCTCTTCCTACAAGGGGCGGAGCCGTCACTCCCTCTCTCTCTCTCTCTCTCTCTCTCTCTCTCTCTCTCTCTCCCTCTCTCTGTGCAGATATTCAGGAGTTTTATGAG
>NC_030430.2:9017726-9020226 GCF_001660625.3 Ictalurus punctatus | reverse complement strand
TGTGTGTTTGATAAAGTTGGGGTTAGTGTGTGTGTGATAAAGTTGGGGTTAGTGTGTGTGTGTGATAAAGTTGGGGTTAGTGTGTGTTTGATAAAGTTGGGGTTAGTGTGTGTGTGATAAAGTTGGGGTTAGTGTGTGTGTTTGATAAAGTTGGGGTTAGTCTGTGTGTGGTAAAGTTGGGGTTAGTGTGTGTGTGATAAAGTTGGGGTTAGTGTGTGTGTGATAAAGTTGGGGTTGGTGTGTGTGTTTGATAAAGTTGGGGTTGGTGTGTGTGTGATAAAGTTGGGGTTAGTCTGTGTGTGATAAAGTTGGGGTTGGTGTGTGTGTGATAAAGTTGGGGTTGGTGTGTGTGTGATAAAGTTGGGGTTAGTGTGTGTGTGATAAAGTTGGGGTTAGTGTGTGTTTGATAAAGTTGGGGTTGGTGTGTGTGTGATAAAGTTGGGCTTAGTCTGTGTTTGATAAAGTTGGGCTTAGTCTGTGTGTGATAAAGTTGGGGTTAATATGTGTGTGATAAAGTTGGGGTTAGTGTGTGTTTGATAAAGTTGGGGTTAGTGTGTGTGTGATAAAGTTGGGGTTAGTGTGTGTGTGTGATAAAGTTGGGGTTGGTGTGTGTGTGATAAAGTTGGGGTTAGTCTGTGTGTGATAAAGTTGGGGTTGGTGTGTGTGTGATAAAGTTGGGGTTAGTGTGTGTGTGATAAAGTTGGGGTTAGTGTGTGTGTGATAAAGTTGGGGTTAGTGTGTGTGTGATAAAGTTGGGGTTAGTGTGTGTGTGATAAAGTTGGGGTTAGTGTGTGTGTGATAAAGTTGGGGTTAATATGTGTGTGATAAAGTTGGGGTTAGTGTGTGTTTGATAAAGTTGGGGTTAGTGTGTGTGTTTGATAAAGTTGGGGTTAGTGTGTGTGTGATAAAGTTGGGGTTAGTGTGTGTGTGTGATAAAGTTGGGGTTGGTGTGTGTGTGATAAAGTTGGGGTTAGTCTGTGTGTGATAAAGTTGGGGTTGGTGTGTGTGTGATAAAGTTGGGGTTAGTGTGTGTGTGATAAAGTTGGGGTTAGTGTGTGTGTGATAAAGTTGGGGTTAGTGTGTGTGTGATAAAGTTGGGGTTAGTGTGTGTGTGATAAAGTTGGGGTTAGTCTGTGTGTGATAAAGTTGGGGTTAGTGTGTGTGTGATAAAGTTGGGGTTAGTCTGTGTTTGATAAAGTTGAGGTTAGTCTGTGTGTGATAAAGTTGGGGTTAGTGTGTGTGTGATAAAGTTGGGGTTAGTGTGTGTGTGATAAAGTTGGGCTTAGTCTGTGTTTGATAAAGTTGGGCTTAGTCTGTGTTTGATAAAGTTGGGGTTGGTGTGTGTGTGATAAAGTTGGGGTTAGTGTGTGTGTGATAAAGTTGGGGTTGGTGTGTGTGTGATAAAGTTGGGGTTAGTGTGTGTGTGATAAAGTTGGGGTTAGTGTGTGTGTGATAAAGTTGGGGTTAGTGTGTGTGTGATAAAGTTGGGGTTGGTGTGGGTTTAATAATGATGGGGTTAGTGTGTGTGTGATAAAGTTGGGGTTAGTGTGTGTGTGATAAAGTTGGGGTTGGTGTGTGTGTGATAAAGTTGGGGTTAGTGTGTGTGTGATAAAGTTGGGGTTGGTGTGGGTTTAATAATGATGGGGTTAGTGTGTGTGTGTGATAAAGTTGGGGTTGGTGTGTGTGTGATAAAGTTGGGGTTGGTGTGTGTGTGATAAAGTTGGGGTTAGTGTGTGTGTGATAAAGTTGGGGTTGGTGTGGGTTTAATAATGATGGGGTTATTGTGTGTTATACTTACTGATACAAATTCCTCAGTGGATACCTTCTGAAGATTTCTCCTCCTCAGTGTTTATTAATCATTTGTGTGCTTAAAGGATTTTGGGATTGATTTCTCTCAGAGCGACTCTTCCTCATTCTGACTGATGCAAAATTTGGACCTGTCATACTTTATATGAGTGCAATACAGAGGCACTGACAGTAATATGCACTGGCTGTGTGTGTGTGTGTGTGTGTGTGTGTGTGTGTGTGTGTGTGTGTGTGTGTGTGTGTGTGTGTGTCTATATCATGGACATGGAGAATCCCGGTTTCTGATTTGCTGGCAGGAGTGATTCCTTGTACACATCTAATGTAGATCACAAAATTAAAATCATTTAATCATCTAAATTACTGCTGCTGATACAGTGGAGCCATAGTGTCATGTAACCATGGTAACAAGCACAAACAGGCTGGGGTTACATTTGTGTTTCTTTATTGTCATTGTTAAAGATATAAAACATAAATAATGCTGCAACCATCAGTCAGGATTACATCTCCAGAACCCTGCCACATCATTTCTTCACAACACACACCACAACACACACCACAACACACCACAACACAACACACACCACAACACAACACACACCACACACCACAACACAACACACACCACAACACACCACAACACACACCACAACACACCACACACCACAACACACACCACAACACACCACAACACAAC
>NC_030430.2:8992726-8997726 GCF_001660625.3 Ictalurus punctatus | reverse complement strand
AGGAGGCAGGGCCAATTGTCCGTCTCTACATCCTCCGCAGGAAACACATCGAGATCAAACTCATCAAGGGCCCCAAAGGTACATGTGTGTTTGTGTGAGTGAGTGTGTGTGTGTGTTTGTACAAGTGTGTACGAGTGTGTCTACGAGTGTGTGTGTGAGTGTGTATAAGTGTGTACGAGTGTATGTGTGAGTGTGCACGAGTGTGTGTGTGTACGAGTGTGTACAAGTGTGTACGAGTATGTGTTTGTGTGTGAGTGTTTACGTGTATGTGTTTTTGTGTGTGTGTGTGTGTGTGAGTGTGTACGAGTGTGTGTGTATGAGTGTGTGTGTGTTTGTGTGTATGAGTGTGTACGAGTGTGTGTAAGTGTGTACGAGTGTGTACCAAGGTTATTATAGTTTTGCATTTTTCATTAGTTTTTATTTTTATTTTGTTTTGACTTTATGTTTTCAAATTCAGTTTAGTTTTAATTCATTTTTAATGCGGGTTTGCTAGTTTAGCTTAGTTTCTATTTTTTGAAAATGCTAAGTTTTAGTTTAGTTTAGTTTTTATTAGTTTTAGTTTTAGTTTTAGTCTTTTGTAATATGGGTTATTTGTCAAGGCCAGAAAAAGTACTGTGTAATAAAAACTCAACAAAAACATCATACAATTTTAGAAATATGTATTCAACAATAACACCATTACATAAAATGTACATATGGGCACAAACAAGCTGATACACCCATGAAAGATGCTGTTAATCCTCTCTTGCTCCAACCATCCACACATAGGGTCAGCTTCCTCGCATCCTTAATGATCTCTTTTCATTTCTGCTTTGTCGTATGATCTTAGCCCCAGTAAGGCTGTTGACTCTTGCAGCTCCAGGTGTTTTGAACTTTGGTTCGAGTAAAGTGGTGAACTTTTTGAAGGCAATCGACTCACACAGTTGTGACATCCCAGTATCAGTAAACATATTAACCAATGCTTCCTCCCGCTTGTGGTGTTCCTGCGTATTTACTAACCAACAGCTAGTTAATCGGTGAAAGCACTGCTGTAGTGTTCTCTGTCCTACGGTTGTCTCTGTCATGTAGCCTAGCCCTGTACCGGGGTTAGCTTCTGTTTCGGGGTAGGGTGGCTTGGTGTTCTCCTTTACCTTATTAAGGTAAACTAGGTGTGTGTGAGTGTGTACGAGTGTGTGTGAGTGTGTATGAGTGTATGTGAGTGTGTACGAGTGTGTTTGTGAGTGTGTACGAGTGTGTACGTGTGTAATCAGCATGTGTGACAGTGTGTACGGGTGTGTGTGAGAGATTATTGAGATTTGGAAATTTGGTCCCCACAAAGCACATGTTTCACTTTAGTCCTAATATATAATATAATGAAGTATTTAGAAGTGTGTTATGTGTGTGTTGTGTGTGTGTGTGTGTGTGTGTGTGTGTGTGTGTGTGTGTGTGTGCAGGTCTGGGGTTCAGTATAGCAGGTGGAGTGGGTAATCAGCATGTTCCTGGTGATAACAGTATCTATGTGACTAAAATCATTGAGGGCGGAGCTGCACATAAAGACGGACGGCTACAAATCGGGGACAGAATTCTTGCTGTAAGTTCAAAATGAGTTTATTTTGGTTATTTATCATTGAATAATCATTTTAATTGAATATTTTAATTACTTTCTGTAAGTTTCAGGGTATTATGTGGTCATTAATAACCCAGCGTATTTAAACATTCTATACATCACAGAAACACTTCCCTGTTTGTGTTCCTTCACCATTTATGAAGCAAATATTCACTCTAAAATGTAAAAGGTGCATTTTCATTGGAATTTCTTTTTACTTGGCCATATAAGCTACTAGTTAGAATGTGTGTGTTTGTGTGTGTGTGTGTGTGTACAGGTGAATAATGTGTGTTTGGAGGATGTGATGCATGAGGATGCTGTAGTGGCGCTGAAGAACACAGCAGAGGTCGTTTTTCTCAGAGTGAGCAAAGCTTCCAACCTGTACACTCAGGACACGTACAATCCTCCTGATATCACCAGCTGTGAGTGTATATACACACACACACACACACACACACAAACACGCGCACACACACACAGAGTTATGTGCACACGCACCAAATGTGCATGGTTCTAAAATTTGTGTGTAAATTTGTGTGATTTAATCTGTATCTGTATCTCTCTCTCTCTCTCTCTCTCTCTCTCTCTGTAGCGTACTCTGCTCATATGGATGAGATGAGTCATGGCTATCTGTCAGATTACCCACAAACCCTCACTCCCACATCTCCGCGCCGCTACTCACCAATCCCCAAGGGCATGATGCTGGGAGACGAGGACATCCCCAGGTCAGTCTGACTGACACACACACACACACACACACACACACATACACACACACACACACACACACACACACACACACGCAAACACACACAAAACATTCCTCAGTTAAACCCAGTCAATAATGTATAGCATTTGTGGAACTGTGTCTCCCCCTGTTGACCAACAGAGGCAATGACCAAAATCCTACTGTACAGTATAATCTCTCTGTCTATCTCTCTTGCACTCTCTGTCTGTCTGTCTCTTTGTCTGTCTGTCTTTCAGGGAGCCGAGGCGTGTGTTGATCCATCGTGGATTGTCAGGTTTGGGCTTTAACATAGTTGGAGGTGAGGATGGTGAGGGAATCTTCATCTCCTTCATTTTAGCTGGAGGTCCCGCAGACCTGAGCGGAGAACTGCGCAAAGGAGACCAGATACTAAGTGTGAGCACACACACACACATGCACACACACACACACACACACACACTAATACTAACATACACACTATGTGTGTGTGTGCAGGTAAATGGAGTGGATTTAAGACATGCGACTCATGAACAAGCTGCAGCAGCACTGAAGAACGCTGGGCAAACTGTCACCATCATCGCCCAATACAGACCCGAGGGTGAGACTATACACACCATTAAACACCATTACACACCATCATACACTATTGTACACCATCATCCCTCAGTACAGACCCACAGTGAGACTATACACACCATCATACACCATCACACTCCATCATACACCATCCTACATCATCACACACCATCACACAACATCATACACCATCACACACAATTATAATCACAAAAGAAGTACATATAATTATATACTAATACAGACCATTATAAGCCAGTATGCACCATTATACAACAAATCCAGACTGTTAAATGTCATTACACACTATTATAAACTAGTAAAGACCATTATAAACCAGTACACATTGTTATAAACCAGTATACACCAGTGTAAATCAGCCCATACCATTATAAACCAGTACAGAATGGTTTTATGAGGTAATACCCTTACAAATCTCATTATTCAAACAATGTGTGTGTGTGTGTGTGAGTGTAGAGTACAGTCGGTTTGAAGCTAAAATCCATGACCTGCGTGAGCAGCTGATGAACAGCAGTTTAGGTTCCTCGTCATTGCAGACCAGTAAGAGGAGCTTTTACATCAGGTACCTGTCTACCAGCCAATCAGATTTCACAACATATCGACCAATGAGCTCAGAGTCGATTTCATTAATTGGAGATTCTTGAAAACTGCAGTGGATTCTCACTAAATGTCTCTCTGTCTGTCTGCCTGCCTGTCTGTCTCTTTGCCTGTCTGTCTCTCAGAGCTCTGTTTGATTATGATAAGACGGCGGACGGTGGCTTCCTCACTCAGGCTGTGAGTTTCCGTTTTGGCGATGTTCTTCACGTTCTGGACTGCAGTGATGAGGAGTGGTGGCAGGCAAGACGTCTGTCTCCACATGGGGACCTGGAGGAGACCGGGTACATCCCCAGCAAACGCAGGTGTGTGTGTGTGTATGTGTGTGTGTGTGTGTGTGTAAATGAGATATTAAGGCTGACACTGTTCTATCTGTCTTTTTCTCCTACAGAGTCGAGAGAAAGGAGTGGTCACGCCTGAGGTCAAAAGGTCCAGAGAATTTATTAAATAAAGTTAAATAAAGTTGAACATTTTTGATCAGTAATAATATATGTTGTAAACTAAGTTCTCAGAATCTGTCTTTGTGTGTGTGTGTGTGTGTGTGTGTGTGTGTGTGTTTTCAGGCCGAGATGACTACATTCAGAGTTACGAGATTGTTGTGCAGGTGGAGGGTGAGTGTGTGTGAGTGTGCAAGAGTGTGTGTGTGTGAGTGTGTGTGTGTGTGTGAGTGAGTGTTAGCAGTACATGGATCTATATGCACAGGAACTGTGTCTGAGAAGTTGTTTATGCGTGATGTTTTATTTTTCAGTGCATTACGCTCGTCCAATCATAATCCTTGGACCATCAAAGGACCGTGTGAACGACGATCTTCTGTCCGAATTTCCCGATAAGTTCGGCTCCTGCGTGCCTCGTGAGTTCCCATGACAACCATGATCCCTAATTTATGCTAGTGTACAGTGCAACTTACTTAACAACAATACAATGTAACGCCATTTCTTGTAGATACAACACGGCCAAGGAGGGACTACGAGGCTGATGGGCGGGACTATCACTTTGTGTCATCAAGGGAACAGATGGAGAAAGACATCCAAAATCACCGGTTCATCGAGGCAGGACAATACAACAGCCACCTGTATGGGACGAGTGTACAGAGTGTACGGGAGGTAGCTGAACAGGTGAGAGAGACAGAGTGAGAGAGACAGAGAGTGATAGAGAGACATACAGACAGAGAGAGAGAGAGAGAGAGAGATGTGCTGGTGATTAGTTGTGTAGCTGATATATGGCTATACTGTCGTAATAAAATACTTATATTGTTAACAATAACACAGTAGTATCAGTGTAACAATGTATCACTGTAATAACTCCTGGGCACTATAGTGTAATGGAACTGTAGAGTAAGGGAACTATAGTAGATGGGAACTGTAGAGTAAGGGAACTATAGAGTAAGGGAACTATAGTAGATGGGAACTGTAGTAGATGGGAACTATAGTAGATGGGAACTGTAGAGTAAGGGAACTGTAGTAGATGGGAACTGTAGAGTAACGGAACTGTAGTAGA
>NC_030430.2:8975226-8987726 GCF_001660625.3 Ictalurus punctatus | reverse complement strand
ATATCAAATTAATAAATAACTTCATTGTGAAATGTATGTATTTAAATGTAAGAGTTTATATTTTGCGTCAGTGATTTAATTCAGAGTGAATGACAGGAGCATATCTGTGTGTACATTCCACCTTAAACTCAAACTTTACATTTATAAATAACATTTTCATAACTATTATCATTTTATCTTCATTATTTATATATTAGCTGAACACACTCATTTTATGGCTTGTTCTCATACTAAAACTTTTTTGTTGTTGTTGCTAGGCAACAAAATGACTTTGGACACTCAGTGTGCTGAAATTTCAGAAAGGAAAAACTAATCTTACTAACAGAATTTCTTGGAATAATGCTGTTTATAAACAACAACATCTCCTTCACCTGTAGTTTACTTACACAATACTAATGTACAATTATTTATACATTTATACATTCTTGCTTTAAATAATGTATGTAAATCATTTCTGTTTTTATCAACAAACTCTTATAGATATACGATCCCTAAGAGTATTATAATTATTTTAATTTCTTAATTTCAAAAATAGCCTTTGAGAAAAGTAAAGTTTATTAAAACTATAATATAGTTCAAAGTAAAATGTTTTATTAATGTTTGTCATGTCATTGACCCATATAGTGTATATATTATATTACAGAGAGTGAGAAAGATGGGTAGAGAGAGACAGGTATACAATACATACAGAGACAGAGAGTGAGACAGGTGGGTTCATTAATAAAGTTTTGATAAAAAGGCTTTAAATTGTTAATTTATAACCTCATTATTTATTCATGAGTTATTGGGGGTCTGTCTATCTGTCTGTCTGTCTGTCCGTCTGTTTACTTTAGGGGCCTGAGAGTGTTTTTTGTATATTTTAAACACTCTCACATTGTATTACTGTACATAAACACTATATACTATATACTGTGGAATCAGGGCACACACACATACACACATGTACACACACTACACGTGTGTAACATATGTGTGTATGTAACACATATACACACATACATACACACACACGCGTACATACAAACACATACACGTACACACACTACAAGTAACAAACACACACACAAACACATATACGCACACACACGTATACACACGTACATACACACAAGCGTACACACTCATACAAATACAGGTGCCGAAAAACACGAGATATTCTCCGTTAATTTGAACCACTCAAAAAATCAATTGAAATTCGGGAAGCTCTGTGATTGGTGGATCTCGGGGTTCGCAATATCTACCCTGTGTTCTATGGACAGAATGCCTGCCTTTTCGAAGTGCTGGAGGGCGTGGTTATCGAACCATTGTCATAAGGTCAATTCGTCTTTGCATTTCACGTACAAACAAACAGGTTTGTAATTAACATGAAGAATTCACTTAACACTAGCCTCTCTTCAGCCAGTATCAGTGCTGCAGCTGCTTCAGACGACTCGTCATTGTCCACGTCACGTAACAGCAGCAGTGAAGCTGGGACGCAAAACCATTCTCAAACATATCGAGATAACTGGGGAAAAAACTTTCCCAGGTATTTTGGGGACTCTGCTCTAAAGAGAAAGACATGCACGCCCGCTCCCATGGGAGTAAGAATATTATAAGGCGTTTGTAAGCAAAGGCTTCTCTGGCTGGTCAAGAGCACTGGAAAGATTTAGGTGTGGTGAAAGATCAGATCTACAAGAGCTGCGGATAGTATCGCTAGCACTGCCGGAGCTGGTACTAGTGTGGCAACTGCTCTAAATTCAGGTAAACAACAGCAGATGGAAGAAACATGTAGTGCGTTATTGCGTGTTTTATCATGACGGGGATTAGTCATTCGAGGACACCCAGATGAGGATCCAATTTAATTCAACTGTTAAAGTTATGAGCTCAAGACGTCGCAGTGCTGAAGTCACGGTTACAAACACCACCGGCAGACACTGACATCCGTGCCTATGCATACAAATATATATATACAGACACGTACAATCACACACACACGCATACATATGTAGATCCACACAAACACACACACACACACACACAATGTGTGCTGAATAGTGTAATGAAGGTCTCTGTACATTAAATTATACTGAAACATTAAAGACATTTTCTCAAACTGAAGTGTGCACATGTCTGCTTCATCTACATACACTATCACTAATCCCTAATCCACTACCCTAATCCCTAATCCACTACCATAATCCCTACTCCACTACCCTAATCACTAATCCACTACCCCAATCACTAATCCCTAATCCACTACCCCAATCACTAATCCACTACCCCAATCACTAATCCCTAATCCACTACCCCAATCACTAATCCACTACCCCAATCCCTAATCCACTACCCCAATCACTAATCCCTAATCCACTACCCCAATCACTAATCCACTACCCCAATCACTAATCCCTAATCCACTACCCCAATCACTAATCCAATACCCCAATCCCTAATCCACTACCCCAATCACTAATCCCTAATCCACTACCCCAATCACTACTCCACTACGCTAATCCCTAATCCACTACCCCAATCACTACTCCACTACGCTAATCCCTAATCCACTACCCCAATCACTACTCCACTACGCTAATCCCTAATCCACTACCCCAATCACTAATCCAATACCCCTGTGTAAGAGAGAGAATACTCTGTGTGTGTGTGTGTATGTATGTGTGTGTGTGTGTGTGTGTGTGTGTGTGTAATCAACTCTGTCTGATGCCATTTTAGTCTAAACATAATTAAATCTGTGTCATAACGATGGGCCACCAAACTCTAGTTCAGAATCAGAAACCAACCACACACACACACACACACACACACACACACACACACACATTCTTTCCAGCCTGCGTAGTGTGGCATAGAAAGAAAGAGAGAACAGCAGTGTGTGTGTGTGTGTGTGTGAGTGTGTGTGCATGTGTGTGCATGTGTGTGTATGTGAGCGCGTGTGTTATGTTTCCAGTTTGAACTCTTCCTTACTGTGTACAGTTCCACTCCACTGGGAGATCTCCGTCACTGTTTTCTTTTGTGATGTTATATTCTTCACTGTGTGTGTTGATGTGTGTGTGTGCCTGTGTGTGTGTGAGTGAGTGTGTGTTGATGTGTATGTGTGTGTGTGTGTGTGTGTGTTCCAGTCCCGACGGAGTCTTAAAGTTTACCTCTGACCCTACCACACACACACACACACACACACACACACACACACACACACACACACACACACAAAGGTTTCCCTAAAATGCAGATTATGTTTGCATTCCATCCAAACCTCAGAGCTGGAGAATCAATTAACTCTCAACACGCACACACACACACACACACCCACACACACACACACACACACACACAGGTGAGTCAGTATAACAGATGGATATGAGCTATTAACACCTCCCTCTCTGCTGACATGTGAGAATGTGTGTGCACTTGTGTGTGTGAGTGAGTGAGTGAGTGAGTGAGTGTGTGTGTGTGTGTGTGTGTGTGTGTGTGTGTGTGTGTGTGTGTGTGAGTGAGTGAGTGTGCTGATCATAGACCAAACTTCTTACAAAATAAATTGAAAGCAAAACACATTACTGCTCAGTATTTATTCTCCTCACCATTCATTTATACAGTCTCTCTCTGTCTCTCTCTGTCTCTCTCTCTCTCTCTCTCTCGCTCTCTCTCTCTCTCTCTCTCTCTCTCTCTCTCTCTCTCTTCTATTACAATACAGTAGCTTCTGCCAGAACAGGAAATGAAAAAAGTGTATGTGTGTGTGTGTCTGGAGCCAGGCAGGAAGTAGCCTAGCCCATTAGGTGAGTGATGCATGGTGTCAGAGGTCAGCAGTACATTTCCATTTCCTGTTCAGCCTAAATGATACAATGTGTATCAGCATCAACCAATCAGAGTCAGGTTCTGCTCAGGACCCCCCCCCCCCCCCCCCCCCCCCACACACACACCCCTCTCTTTACAGTAGGTTTTCTTGTCATTGCTCTCTAGAGATCCAGCATGGTCAAATTACAAAGGGCCAGAAAGAGAAAAGCTCTCTCTCTCTCTCTCTCTCTCTCTCTCTCTCTCTCTCTCTCTCTCTCTCTCTCACACACACACACACACACACACACACACACACACACACAGGCATTCTTACCCACACTGACGCAAATACACATGGTCTCTCAGTCTCACATGGGAAAAACCTTGACCACAATGAGTTTAGCTCTTTAAAGAAACAGGTGTGTCAAACTAAACAGACAGAGAGAGAAAGAGAGAGAGAGAGAGAGAGAGAGAGAGAGAGAGAGAGAGAGAGAGAGAGAGAGAGAGAGAGAGACATGAAGGGAGGGAGAGATTGTGGTTCCTGTTTCAGCATCATAAAGAGAACAATACACAGCTGGAGGGAGGAACAGATATAAAATAGCTGTGTGTGTGTGTGTGTGTGTGTGTGTTTTATACTGCAATGTGTAATGAATAGCTTTATAGATCAAAGTCTCTCTCCCTCTGTCTCTCTCCTTCTCTCTCCCTCTCTCTCCCTCTCTTTCTCTCCCTCTCCTTGTCTCTGTCTCTCTCCCTCTCCTCTCACCCCTCTCTCCCTCTCTCACCCCCCCTCTCTCCTTCTTTCTCTCTCTCTCTCCCCCTCTCTCTCTCTCTCCCTCTCCTTGTCTCTTTCTCTCTCCTCTCCCCCCTCTCTCACCCTCTCTCTCTCCTTCTTTCTCTCTCTCTCTCCCTCTCTCTCTCTCTCCCCCTCTCCTTGTCTCTGTCTCTCTCTCTCTCTCTCTCCCTCTCCTTCTCTCTCTCTCTCTCTCTCTCTCTCTCCCTCTCCCTCTCTCTCTCTCCCTCTCCTTCTCTCTCTCTCTCTCTCTCTCTCTCTCTCTCTCTCTCTCTCTCTCTCTCTCGGGGTTGTAGTTAATATCAGTGCTGTGTTATAAACACTGCTCCCAGGTGGTGAGGTGTGTATTAGTGTGTTATTATAGTGAATGTGTGATTATCTGCAGGAGGAAAGTTTTATGGATAAGATGATGAATGAATTAAAGTTTAAAATGAAAGTAAGGAGTGTGTGCTGTTGTTCCTCTCCTGGTATTTCAGGTAGTAAATTAGTGATGCCATATCTAACGTTTATGTTTCACTGAATTAAACAGACACATTCACACACACACTCACTCTCTCTCTCTCTCTCTCACACACACACACACACTCACACACAAATCTCTCACACTCATGTTAATATAAATAAATATATAATCTAAATATAAAAATTCAAATTAATCTTTCAAATTGATCAGGACATTACAAACATTAAAAAACGAAACACAATCAAACATCAGCATTTAAACGCTTAGTTACACCTGTCCTGTTTCTCTCTTTCTTTCTTTCTTTCTTTCTTTATTTATTCATGTTGTTTATTTATTTGGAAGATGAAAGCTTTTTAATCCCCAAACAGAAACGTGAATCAGCGGTGTGTAAACTGTAAACATTCACATCATGTAGCACAATTTTATTACTTTTATTTGTAAAGTTTTTATGTATAAAATTATGCTTATTAAAACTGCAGATTGATTCATTTTTAATTTATTAATGGATTTATTTATTTATTCAGTTTTAGATTAAAATTGTTCTATTCAAGGTTATTATCATTAACTACAAATATATATATATATATATATATATATATATATATATATATATATATATATATATATATATATATAATAAAATGTGAGTTTCCAAATAAATGAAAATTAAACTGCAGATTTGACCTCCGCCTGCAATATGGACAAAAACTACACAGAGAATAAAACTTTGGTTTGTGTTTTTATTTTTTATTTTTTTAAATGTTCTAACAGGCCGAATGGAGAGGATCCATCAATGTTGCCGAATCATAAATGAACAGTAGGTGGCAGAGTGACGTGTACTAGAGCTCCAGACTTATAACTATAACAAATTCTAACAATACTAGTACATGTAGAACTCTTTAGGGTTCTTTGGTTGTGTCTCTGAGGAAACCCTGAAAGATTCTGTGTAGAGTCCTATAAGAAAGTGTTTCCCTATTAGAATACGTTCCAAACTAGGACACCTTTAGGAAGCTAAGAACCCTTAGTACAGTCAGTGTTATAGATTTAAGTTAGTGCTGTGTGTATGTGAACTGATCTGAAGTTAATGCTGCTGTAAACTGAAACAGTAGAGATGAGGAACTCTACACACTGCAAAGGGTGAGCGGCCGTGTTGATCGTCGTCATCGGGAAGGAACTGGGAGCTGAGAAGACGACTGCGAGGTGAGGAACATCTTCAACTTTACTGTAGCATTAACCCCGACATACAGAACCCTGACACGCAGAACAGTGACATCAGTGAGAACGTGTTCTACCACCTGAAACCTGAAAACTGGAGAAATCTGATATTACACACACACACACATCTGTAATACACACAACTTGAGTCAAGCAATACACACACAATGCTTCCTAATGGGTTAGTGAAACTCAGCACACACACACCCACACACACACTTTGCATATATACAAAGGATTCTCTTCACACACACAAGCATTAGACAGAAAAACACTCCCTGCTTACAAGTTTCACTAGCAGTCAACAAAACTCACACACACACACACACACACACACACACACACACACACTAAACCGTTCCCTACTGCACACAGTTATGTGGATGCTGATGTGTCGCAGTGCATTGTGGGATTTTATGTGATGTAATAAGTTGAAAAGAATCAGATAATAAACAATAACGGGTGTGTCATGTTGTGTGTTACAGAATATTAAAGAAGCTTTACTAACACACACAGAAAAGATGAGTCCCTCTCCCGCTCTCGCTCTCTCTCACACACACACACACACACACACACACACACACACACACACACACTTAAACACACACACAGTGAGAGTGTATATTATTACTGTGTGTTTAAGTGTGGAAATGAGCTGTTATTAAACTGACTGAATACAGTGCAGTCAACTGTGACTCATATACACACACACACACACACACACACACACACACACACACACATTTACAGAGTGTTATGTGTGCTTATGTGTGTGAAACCTGGAGAAGACTCTCACCATGTTACCTCTTACACCACAGCAACTTACCAACAATGACAAGTTTTAATTTATTAAAGTTTATTGTTACATTTAACATCTGAGAGACGAGTTACTTCCTGTTCTCACTTACGTTATAGCAGCTATGAACACTCGCTCCCTCACCATCCCTCTCTCTATTCCCGCTCTTTATTTTCTCTCTCTATTTCCTCTCTCTATTCTCTCTATTCGCTCTCTCTCTTACAGTTAATAAGATCAACAGAACGGCAGTGTGTGGTGTTAGTGAGAAACAGTAAAGAAGTGTAAACTCCTCTGTGATGAAGATGTGGGAAGATGTATAGTTCCAGCTTTAACCTCTGTCTGTTACACAGTGCTGACACTGGAGACTCCTTCCGTACGTGTTACATAAACTACAGAAAAATTCACCACACAATTTAAAAAAAAAAAATTTATTATCAGTGGAGCGTCCACTGTACACGCCCCTGTGAACGAGCCGTTACTATAGAAACCGTAAAGTATCAGAGCGAGTGCATTCTGTTATAGAAAACTAATCAACACTAACCAATCAGAATCCAGAACTCAGCAACAGTGAGGTGACGGTGCTGAGGAAGAAATCTTGAGAGGAACCAGACTCTAAATGGAACCCGTCCTCTTCTGAGAGACACCGGAGTGCGATTATAAATCAATCCAGTGTGCAGGTGTAGAAAAGGTGAAGAAGAGGTGAAGAAGAGGTGTAGAAGTGTAGAAGAGGTGAAGAAGAGTAAAGACGGCACTGAGTGTGTAGAGGAAGTTCAGTGTGAGCAGATAGGACGAGGAACAGGACTGTGTTTATGATCACATCAGCAGCTCTTACACACATCATCACAATCTACAGTGACATTAAACATCAAGACCGGGCCGAGGGAGTGACATTTCTATCTACCTTTCAATGTGTGTGCATGTGTGTGTGTGTGTGTGTGTGTGTGTGTGTGTGTGTGTGTGTGTGTGTGTATGTTAATGGGTTTAACACTCAGGCTGTAAGTGAGTGTGAACAAAAGCAGGGTCGGTGCTAAAGCTCACAGTCATGTCAGAATCACACATGAGGACTTTCACACATCCAACACGCCGCTTCAGGTGTTTACAAGGGCGGGGCTCAGGAGGGGGAGGGGCTTAATCCTCACAACCCCAGCGTGAGAAACAGGAAGAGAGGAGGAGAGCACTGTGTCATTATAAAACTCCTCTACTTTCACAACAAAGTGTGGAACTGACACACACACACACACATACACACACACACACACACACACACATACACACACAGACACAAACATACACACACACATACACACATATAGGAGTTTGTCCGTCGAGACCGAAGTTTCCATTTCTGCCTCCATTATGGAGAACACAGACTGGAACTCGACTTGCGCGTGAATTGGATTAAAGAGAGGAAGACTTGCGCAGCATCGGCCTCACTCTCACTTACACATACACACGTATACACACGCACCCACACACGGCTTTAAATAACATTTTAAAATAAAACTACCAGAAGAAAGTCTCCTGCGTAATGTTATCATGTGGAAGGAACTTTGGGAATAATATAATAATATAATAATATAATAAAAATATAATATAATAGTATAATATAATGACTCTAAGTCACTGTTGTGGAAATAATAAAACTGATAAAGAATTCTGGACCAAATATTTCTCTTTAAGGAATGAAACATGGCTCCTCTGTGGTGTCGCTTTAAAAAACCTTTTCTGTTTGAAGGTAAAGCGGACGGGAGGATTAACGAAGAAAGAAGGAAATATAGAAATGGGAAAATAAAGTGAGGCAGCAGAGAGGATGGAGACAATGAAGGAGAGTAGAAGAAAATAAAATATAAACAAAAGAAATGATGAAAAAATAAATAAGGAAATAAAGAAATGTAAGTGCTCGAAAGAATAATGTGAGGAAAACAAGGGGGAAAAATGGAAAAGATTAGAGAAATGAGATGGATTGAGGGATGAAGAGGAAGACAGAAGGCAGGAGGAAGGAATGAACAGAAAAAAAGAGCAAGAGGAATGAGGGCAGGAAGGGAGTGAGATGTGTGTGCACCTGTGTGTGAAAAGCAGGTCATTAGTGTGATGGAGAGACTCTTTATCTTCATGATGGACGAGTGGAGCGGAGTGTTAGTGAGGAAAAGACGAGTGAAAGAATGAAGGAGTGAACATATTGCTGAGGAGAAAAAACAGAGAGACAAGGTGAGGACAGAAATGAGTGATTAATCAGCAGAGAGAGAGAGATGGACAGAGAGCAAGAGAGAGAGAGAGAGAGAGAGAGAGAGAGAGAGAGAGAGAGAGAGAGAGAGATGGAGAGACGAATGAAAGAAGAAAAGAACAACAGGGTGGTTAAATAGATAAAGTAAATAAGTAATAAAACAAAGTGGTAAAGAGAGAAATTGTGAGATAAATAAATAAATAAATAGATAGATAAATAAATAAATAAACAGTAGAGGGATTTTCTTTGCTGATGAATTTAATTGTCGTTGCTTTTATTTATTTATTTATTTATTTATTTATTTATTTATTTATTTATTTATTTGTGTTCCTTTCTTGAAGGGAAGTCAGTCTCAGTTTCCTTCACGCGCTTCAGTCTCTGTTTATTCATGAAGTTATTATACTTTAACCAACCACCAGCGTAGGCGTGGCTAGAGGCAGGACCAGAGGCGTGGCCAGGGGCGTGGATTCTGGGCGAAGTGGGGAATCTCCAGAGTGTCCACTTTGCTGTCCGCTGCCGATGTGTACATGCGCGTGCGCGCGCGAGAGAGAGAGAGTTACTCAACTTTCGCATTGAGTTTAGATCTTTCGGGTTGTTTTTACTGGAGCGGAGTGTGTGTGTGTGTGTGTGTGTGTGTGTGTGTGTGAGAGAGAGAGAGAGCGAATTTCTTTTTCTTCTCTGAGGACTGCAGCAGGAAGAAATGTCGGGTGGATTTGCGCTCGCGCTTCTCCGGTGACACGGGCTCTGTGTGCGACTCCCGGAGTGCGCGCTGCAACCGGAAAACAGGAACACTCGGAGAACTCTGCATTAAAGAGGACACGCACTCTCTCTTTCTCTCTCTCTCTCCCATACACACTGTGTGTGTTTATTTCTCTCCGGTCATCTGGATTTACAGCTTTAATGTCGGACTTTTAAAGTTTCTCGGTCCGACCGGCGGCGCGCGCAGGAGGTGTGTGTGTGTGTGTGTGTGTGTGTGTGTGGAGCTGAAGAGTTAGTGAAGAGTTGAAGTGTGTGAGGAGTGTGTACCGGAGAGATGGAGCGCGTGCACTCGGTGTGGACGGTGTGTGTGTGTTTGGCCTTCATCAGAATCAACAGCTGGAGTTCAGCAGAAGAAGGTAACTTCTCTCTCTCTCTCTCTCTCTCTCTCTCTCTCTCTCTCTCTCTCTCTTTGTAGTTTATTTTATTTAAAAAAAAAAATAAGGAGAAATGATCTGAGACAGTAGAATTCTCTTACAGATTTATCAGGTGTTTAAGTTCATCTTTATTTATCTTCACACCTCTCTCTCTCTTTTTTTTCTTTTTTCTTTTTCATTTTTCTAAATGATTTCAGTTTAATATGTTAATGAAGCAAAGGCTTAATTTCCTGCTGCTTTTTCTTACTAAAAATTATTTCTAAAAACCTGATTCTGAAAACACTGGTGGAAACACACACACACACACACACACACACACACACACACACACACACACACACACACAGGCAATAATCTGAAAACTGTTTTTGTTTTCGGTAAAAGTTTTAAAACTGAACAATTTAGTATTTAATTTAGCTAAAACTGTATAATATTTTCATAATTTAACCTCAAATTAAAGTGACGTGGATTTTGGGACACACACATATACCATATTTGCTTATTTATTTATTTACTTGATATTTTACACCATGTTATGTTTTATTGTCTGTAGCACAGAGAAATTGTTCATCTCTCGTTACGCAAACATTTCTTTTTAAAATTCCTCTTATTTTTTTATTTTTATTAATGAATAAATTCATCTCAACATTAAATCAGTTAGATACAAAAAGAACACAACGTCATTGAGGAGAAAATGTGTGTGTGTGTGTGTGTGAGGTTTATGTCTAACTCCAGATTTTTCTTTTCTTAAATTAAAATAAAAAATAAATAAATAAGTTTTGTGATTAAACTGAATCCTAAAATAACATTTACTTTTTATACTTTTTACAACATTTATTTTTATTAACATTTTAATGAAATTCAACAAAATCTAAACAGAATTTAAGGTTTAATGTGTGTGTGTGTGTGTGTGTGTCAGTAGTTTTATGGTGATTTATGACATCATCGCAGTTTTCTCTCTCATTCTGGACTTTTCATTTTCTTTAACACTCGAGTTTTCTCCTCCATGTTGCTCACAATTTACACTCCTTAAAAAACACCACTATTTCCTCTTCAATACACAACACACACACACACACACACACACACACAGTCTCGTCCTGAACACACTGCGGCAGTTCTGACGATGATTTGTGGCTTTATATGATAATGATAAGGGACATGGTAATTATTGTGGTGTGATTTACACTCGCAGTAGAAATGCTACTCAGGATCTGTCTTATCTCCATCAAGTGCACACTTTTAGTACATTTAGTGTGTATCTTTTTATCTAGTAATGTGTGTGTGTACTGTGTCTTTAACGTTTTATTCTACAAACTAAATCCAGTCTATTTTTTGTATGCTGTAAATAATGTACGGTAATTATTTATTAAATGTCACATTTCCAGCCGAAAGACATGAGTGGAGTGTGTGTGTGTTTGTGTGTGTGTGTGTGTGTGTGTGTGTGTGCTCTGAGGCCTGGTCTTTATTTTATTGTAATGCATTAGTGTGTGTTCAGCTAAACAATAAGCTGCTGTGTGTGTGAAAGGAAATATTCACGTTATTAATCCACACACACTTACTATATTACATCTAGAACGGAGTGTAATATATATCAGTGTGTGTATATACAGTATTTAGATGAGTTTGGTGTGATATGTTTTGAGCTGTGTGTGAGTTTCTGTGCACTGAGACTGGGACTTTATTTATAAATGAATTTAATGCCGGAATTTTAACTCTCAGAATTCACTGTTTTGTTATTTTACAGAACTTCAGGCAATAAACTCATCCCGTCGCCGTCTCTAAGAGAAATCTAGTGACTAATTAAATAGTGAGATATTTAGAATATAAGGCTGGAGTGTAATTAGTGTTTAGAGTAACACAGTAATGACACACTATACACACACATACACACACGCGTACACGGACGGTTAGAGATACACAATGAGGGAGTATGGTTGATGGCACCAGTGATAAGTACTGGTTCAGTTTAGTACCTTGTTTGTACTGTGTAATAGTTATAGTGTGTGTGTGTGGTGTGTTGTTTATAGTGCGTTATAGTTATAGTGTGTTGTTTATAATGTGTACTTTAAATATTTCTCATTTGTAGTTGGTGAATTAATTCTAAATAC
>NC_030430.2:8960226-8970226 GCF_001660625.3 Ictalurus punctatus | reverse complement strand
GGAGGGGGAGAGAGAGGGAGAGAGGGATAGAGGGAGGGAGGGAGGGGGAGAGATAGAGGGAGAGAGAGAGAAGGTGAAGGGAATGAAATGGTGTGAAATGAAAAGAGAAAGAATAAAACAGATTCATGTAAGAGACAAGAAAGACTATATGTGAGAAAAATCAGAAATAAAGAATAAAGTATAAGTGCCAGAAAATTGTGTGTGAGAGAGAGAGATAAAGTGAGAGCATGAGACAAAGTGAGAGAGAGAGAGAGAGAGAGAGAGAGGAGGTTAGATGAAGTGGTGCAGATGGATTTGTGTATTTGCTCTTTTTGTCCTTGCCGGGCTCCACTACTAAGGACCGAGCACTTTGCATATGTGAGGACATAGATGACCTGTGTGTGTGTGTGTGTGTGTGTGAGCGTGTGTGTGTGTGTGAGCGTGTGTGTGTGTGTGTGAGCATGTGTGTGTCTGCAGGGGAAATGAGGTTCTGCTGCTCACTAATCCTGTTAAACTGATCTGTCTTTTCTCAGCAGGGTCTAAATTACTCTTATCTGTCCCTCTTTCTCTCTCCCTTTCTCTCCCTCTATCCCTCTCTCTCCCTTTCTCTCCCTCTCTCTCTCTCCCTCTCTCTCTCTCTCCCTCTCTCTCTCTCTCTCTTTTCATCCCCCCGGTTCTTAACACAGGGATTAACCCTCTTGAGGAGTTAAACAGGCTCTCAGTAATCTCATAAATTCAGCTGAGTGGCTCCCACACTTTCATCTCCACTCTCTCACACGGCTAACACACAACTCTCTCACACACGGCTAACACACAACTCTCACACACACGGCTAACACACAACTCTCTCACACACGGCTAACACACAACTCTCTCACACACGGCTAACACACAACTCTCTCACACGGCTAACACACAACTCTCTCATACACTGCTAACACACAACTCTCTCACACACGGCTAACACACAACTCTCACACACACTACTAATACAAAACTCACACACACTGCAAACACACAACTCACACACACTGCAAACACTCAACTCTCACACACACTGCTAACACACAACTCTCACACACACTGAAAACACACAACTCTCACACACACTGCAAACACTCAACTCACACACACTGCAAACACACAACTCACACACACTGCAAACACACAACTCACACACACTGCAAACACACAACTCACACACACTGCAAACACACAACTCACACACACTGCTAACACACAACTCTCACACACACTGCAAACACACAACTCACACACACTGCTAACACACAACTCTCACACACACTGAAAACACACAACTCTCACACACACTGCAAACACACAACTTAACTCTCACACACACTGCTAACACACAACTCTCACACACTGCTAACACACAACTCTCACACACTGCTAACACACAACTCTCACACACACACTACTAATACACAACTCTCACACACACACTGCTAACACACAACTCTCACACACACACTACTAATACACAACTCTCACACACAACTTTAACACGATCCTCTCGGTCCATATCACTATATAAATATACTAAACCTAAACGTATTAAAATAAACACTGTTACATCACTCTATCTGTTTGAGTCCACATAGTTGTTAGAGCAACTCAGATGAAGCATTAGCATGCTATCTATTTACCAAACCAGCTGCTTAACACATTATTTACATAACAAATCTGGTACTATCTGGCGCTCTAGAACCTTAGCAAACCAGCTACTTTACTAGCTTATTAGCGTGCTGGTTAGTTAGCATGCCGGTCTGAGTGTGTGAGAGAGGAAATGTTTTCAGCTACGTTGTTCTCAGTTCACTGTGTTTTTGCTATATACATGTTCACTTGCATGGTTCTGCTAAAATACATCGAATATATTTTGTAATCTAATACAACGTAAACATATCTACATTTATTTTTAGGTTTTTTAGAAATTCTTTTTTGAGAAGCACAATAGCTTAGCAGCACATGTGTTAGCATCCTGGCTAGTTAGCGTTCTAGTGGAAGCTAATGTAAGTTTGTGGTGCTGAAGAGAATTTAATGAAATTTTTTAGTTATTTTGTTTTCTGTAAATATCTAAAAAGGTTGTTTTTTTCTGTAGAACTGCTTTAGAGACGTTTGTAGTTCTAGTATGTTTTGTATTTTATGAGATTCTTTGGGTTCTTCCAAACAAAACATAAAAAGCCTGTATGAACACTAAGAATTATGTAGAATTATAGTAGAGGTGTGTGTGTGTGTGTGTGTGTGTTAATGTGAGTATGTCATGACTGGTGCATCAGGGCTCTGAGTAATGAAGACTGTTGGTGATTATAATCAAGCAAAACAACAGGGAACACACACACACACACCTCTACTAGCACTTCTCAGTCCTCTGTCTCTCATTGCACTGAGCTCCTTCAGCTCCTTCATCACCTGTAACTGCAATTCTATTGGTTTACAAACTTGAGCAGTTAGTTTATATTTCTGCTGATGAAGAGAATGAGATATTGTGTAACTCATTTACACAGCTAGTTAGAGTTAACTAGTGAGTTTATTTTATTGGTTTGTGTATTAGTCATATCAGCTAGTTACTGCAGGTGAGGATATCGAAGTGCCAAAATATATTATAAATTATATCGTATTATAATAAATTATAAATCATTTCTTATAAAATGTAGTTCTTTTTTAAATTAATCATTTTAAAAACACATATTTGTTTAATTAGAAAGCACAACAGTCAGATTTTATCCATCATAAAACACTCGGCTTTATATATTTTTATTATTTTAAATTAAATTAATATTAGATTAATAACATACCAGTTTACAGCATTCATTATATTATTAAACAAGCAAAACAAGACAAAGATAACCGTAATGAACCACCAGTACACATACACATACACACACACACACACAGAGAGGATACGGCTGCATCAGTATAGAATCAGACTGTATTAAACCATGACACTGGGGAAAAAAAACTAAATATTTAAATCTAATTTTCTCACTTGTTCAGTTTGATCATTAACAAAAATGACCAAAAACATAATTACAGCTTTAACATCCCTGCTAAGACACACACACAGAGTCCGGTGTTCATGTCATTACGGGGACATATGTAGAAAACACAGTGATGTCATCAGTGTGAGACTATATGATTCTTATCCAGTTGTGATGTTGCCTGACTTTACAGCTTATAGTCTGAACTGAAACACATGCACACATACAGGCACACACACACACACACACACACACACACACACACACACACACACACGCACAGACTGAGAGCTGGCTGTGTTCCTGGTCATTCCTGGGCGGCTGTGAAGCAGAACAGTGAAATTACAGTTCAGTGTCCAAGACACACACACACACACACACACACACACCCCTCTAATCATCTGTCTCGTTAATTACAGAGGACATATGACAACACACACAAACTGAACTGTTTGTGTGTCTCTGTGTGTGTGTGTGTGTGTGTGTGTGTCTGGTGGTCTAGAGGAAATGGTGAGCGTGACGAGACATGAATTCCAGCAGAGCTCACACACTTTGGGCACATGACCTCCTTAACAAGGAGCACATCGGCCCACACAGACACACACACACACACACACACACACACACACATATTCTCAGTCAACAGTGAAGGTCTCTCATGCTGAACTGAACATTAGACCTGTGTATCTAGAAACAGTTAAGTGAACTTAGTGTGTGTGTGTGTGTGTGTGTGTGTGTGTATGTATCACACTCACTAAACAGACAACATTTTAGTTATTTTAAGTTGCAAGCAATGTTTAGCTTAGACACTTAATGATTACCAGACAGTCACCCCCCCCCCCCCACACCTCACACACACACTGTTATACACTAGTCTTAGATGTGTGATTAAATAACAAAAACCATTTGAGCAGTTTAAAAATTCATTTTATTCTAAGCATATCCTAAGTTTGCACTGTGCTGTGAGTGTGTGTGTGTGTGCGTGAGAGAGAGAGAGAGAGAGAGAGAGAGAGAGAGAGAGAGAGAAGCTGTCTTTGAGGAAAACAAGACAAAAAGAATAACAATAAATGTGTGTGCATTTTTACAGTTTTGTGGGGACCACTTTTCCTGATAATCATGTGAATACTTGAGAACTTATGTGTTTGTGGGGACTTCAGCTGGTTACAGACACAACTGCTTTATTAAAAGATACTATTTGTTTTTATTATTTATCTCTCTCTTTTGTAGAAGTTGTGATGAATACAAAGTCAGAAACCTCTGATCTCAGATGGACCATCTACCCTACTACTGATCCTGAGGTACACACACACACACACACCTATTGAAAAGTTTGGTGAGATTTGTGAAGTTGAGCAGTGTAGTTCCTCAAACCTGCATGCATTAATTTTAAAAAGTCAGCACTGTCTGTCACAAAATTATTGGCACCCCACATGTAATAAAAAAAAAAAAAAAATAGCACAAGCATATTTTAAATTCAACTGAAGACCATGTGATTATCTAATGACTTTTTCAGTTTTTAATGCATTCCAAAATAAATGTAAAAATATAACTTGCTTTTGCTTTAATATGAATCAGACTCATTTATGTATTTATTTAGTTTTTATGTAAATTTATTTTATTTATTTATTTATTTATTGGCATCACTGTAAAATATCGTAAGTAAAACATTTTACATGTAATTCACATTTGTCACTAAATTTATTAATTAAAACAATATGAGATTTATTAAATATGTTTCTAAATCTTCTTTCATTTTCTTTCACAATTTAAATTATTTAATATTATTAAGTGAAACTGTCTGATTCCATTTAAAGGTCAATTTGCTTTATGTAGCAATTTATTAGTTAAAAAAAGCTCAATTATTTCATGGAAACTAATGCGAAATTGTAAAAATGTTTTAAATCAAATACAATTCATTATTTTATAATTATTTAATTATAAAGGGAAACATAAATATGGCAGTGTTTAAAACTTTACCAACATCTGTCTGTCTCTCTTTCTGTTTGTCTCTGCCTGTCTGTCTCTCAGTGGGAGGAGGTGAGTGGTCTGGATGAAGAAGGGAACAGTGTGAGGACGTTTCAGATCTGTTCTTCAGACGGCAGCTCGACATCTCATTGGCTGAGGACACGTCTGATCCCAGTGGGTGGAGCCTCTCAGCTCTACGTGGAGATTCGCTTCACCATCATGGAGTGTGGCACGCTGCGCTCACACTCACACACACACACCTGCAAGGAGACCTTCAACGTCTACTACTATCAGAGTGACGACGACTCAGGCACGCTCACAGACCCTGCCTGGATGGAGAATCCATACACCAAGGTACACACACACAGGTTAAATAGCTATTATGATGACTGTGTAGTGATGACGGAGCTGACGGTTTATTCAGTAGCAGATCAGTACAGTACAGAAGAAACTCAGCTCTCAGTGTACTCAGTGTACGGTTGTTTGACTGTTTATGACTGTGTACATTATAATTGTTTAAATATCCTGATCTCCATCTGTCTGTGGTAGCGTTAGTAACTCTGTACTTAATATAATAATACTAATATTAACCATATTACTATTATTGGGATAATTTACTCTGATTTTGTAGATTTTTCTGATTTTAAGACTTTTCTCGGTTTTTTTGGCTTCAGGTAGACACGGTGGCGGCCGACTTCCTGTTGCGCCGCGGGGGTGAGAGGAAGTCGAACGTGAAGACGCTGCGTGTTGGTCAGATCACTAAAGCCGGGGTGTATTTAGCGTTCCAGGCTCAGGGCGTGTGCATGGCGCTGCTAGCCGTGCGTGTTTACTATAAAAAATGCCCCTCCCATGTTCGCAATTTCTCCACCTTCCCTGAGACTCTTCCTCATTCGCTGGTGCAGCAGGCTGAGGGCAAATGCGTGGAGAACTCCGCCCCCTCGGGTCCTGATGCCCGCCCACCCACCATGCTGTGTGGAGAGGACGGCCAGTGGGTGGAGCCTGCTTCAACTTCCTGTGCGTGTAAAGCGGGATACGAACCCATGGACACGGACCGCTGCCGAGGTGAGTGTGTGTGTGTGTGTGTGTGTGTGTGTGTGTGTGTGTGTGTGTGTGTGTGATGAGACAGAAATAAAGAAAGAAAGAAAAATAAAGAAAGAACTCCAGTACTAGTGGTCTCTCTTCCGTATTAATACATTGATGGAAATCGCATAAGGTAACTCCACTGTTCCTACACACACACACACACACACACACACACACACACACACACACACAGTATGTTTTATATTTGGCATGATGATGGAGTTGATTTAGTGTTTTAGGCTAAGAGCATTCCTCCAGTACACTGTATTACACACACACTTAAATACACACGCCACAATGATAAATATATTCATACTCACTGCTCGAGCCAGAAAACCTGTTCTGAATTACAGTTATACACACAGCGAGACGGGGGAGAGAGAGGGGAGAGAGTGAGAGAGAGTGAGACAGAGAGAGAAAGAGGGAGCGAGAGGCAGAGAGAGAGAGAGACAGAGAGAGGGAGGGAGTGAGAGAGAGAGCGACAGAGGGACAGACAGACAGAGAGATTGAGAGAGATAGAGGGGGAGACAGAAAGAAAGAGAGACAGAGAGAGAAGCAGCTGTGTATGGGGTAATTGTCCATCTGAACTGACCCGCCCCCCCCAAACACACACACACACATGGTTTAGATTAAGAATCTTTCGGGTCATTGCCTCTCAGGATATGATAAATGCGACGCAAATTAAATTAGCATATTTGGGCGTGGTTTTGCGTGGAATGTGAACGTTCCGAGATTAAAATGACAGATTTGATTTAGCTGTAGTGAAGTTTGTGTACTGTGTGTGTGTGTGTGTGTGTGTGTGTGTGTGTGTGTGTGTGTGTTTGACAGGTAACTCGAGTCGAGCTTTAGTGTGAAAATAAACTATTAAACAGTGATATCAGAAAAGTGAGGACCTTAAACACCTCACAGTGTCGGTCAGTCTGACAGTGACGTAAATAAATAAACAATAAAGAAAGAAAAATACAAGAAGAAAGAAAGAAGAATGGGGGAAGAGCATACTTAACTAAGGGCCAAAGAGCTAAACATAAATACATGCAGATATAAATACTCAAGGTAAATGAATAAAAATGAGGTAAAATAAATAAAGTGCTGAATAAATAATTAAGTAAATGAACAAAGAAGCGTAAATGGGGGAAATATATATATATATATATATATATAATTAATGTAAACAAACAAAAAGAAGTGTGGAAGAGTGAAAGAAGTAAGGAAGAAACAAAATGAGAAAGAAAAAACAGGGTGTAAAAATAAAATTGTTTATTAATGAAATAATGGATAAACAATTAGCTAATGAATAAAGGAAATAAATAAGGAATAAATTAGGAAAATATACAAAGAAATACAATAATAAATAAATGTAGAATATATTTAAAAGAGTGGAGATGAAGAATTCAAAGAAAGGAACAAATTAAAGCAGACAAGAAATATTAAATAAATGAGTAAATAAAAGAATAAATTAAGAAAGAATTAATTAAAGCTAATTGGTGTCAGGAAACAGATTCACATGTTATTACATCATCGGCTCGTTTACGTAAAACTGTTTTGTTGTTAACATGACAGTAAAGGGGAAATAGCACTACAGAGTGAACTCATCCTATTGTGTGTGTGGGTTTGGGGGTTTGGGGGGGGCACAGTGATCTCATGTGACTGTGAAGTTTGTGAGTCTGTAGAAGAACGCAGGGTGTGGCTTTCGATTATGGGAAATCTGACTCTGCTCACACACTCACACGCACGCGCACACACACACACACACACACACACACACACACACACACACACACACACAGCAGCAGGTGGCTGCATGTGTTGTGCTAATTGCCAGGGTCTTTTGTGTTTCATTGTGTTGGCACTCTTATTGTTGTGTGTGTGTGTGTGTGTGTGAGAGAGAGAAAGAGAGACTCTTTTTAGAGGGACACAATGGGTGGGTCACTTAGGGGCTTGAGAGCAGATTGTGTGTGTTTAACTTAATAGCCACCCCTCTTATACACACACACACACACACACACACACACACACACACACAGAGTTAGTCAGTGGATGTTAATGGTTTAACTGTGTAACTCCGTATGTTCCTAAACACTCAGTAGCTTCTCTTTCACATTCGTCACAGGCTCAAATAAAATACATTGAAGGTTTTATTTTAAAAAATAGATACATTAATATAATAATAAGAGCAATAAATTTTAATATTGTATGTAAAATTATTTGTAAGCAAAAGTATGTGCACCTCTAAGATTAGCAGTTGATTTGAAGGTGAAATTAGAGTCAGGTGTTTTCAGTCAGTGGGATGATGATCAGGTGTGAGTGAGTGAGCGTCCTGTTTTATTTAAAGAACAGGGATCTATCAGAGTCTGATCTTCACAACACATGTTTGTGGAAGTGTATCAGTTCATGAACAAAGGAGGTTTCTGAGGACCTCAGAAAAAGAGTTGTTCAAGCTCATCAGGCTGGAAGAGGTTACAAAACCATCTCTAAAGAGTTTGGACTCCCCCAATCCACAGTCAGACAGATTGTGTACAAATGGAGGAAATTCAAGACCATTATTACCCTCCCCAGGAGTGGAGACCAACAAACATCACTCCAAGAGCGAGACATGGAATAGTCCACGAGGTCACATAGGAACCCAGGGTAACTTCTAAGCATCTGAAGGCTTCTCTCACATTGACTAATGTTAATGTTCATGAGTCCACCATCAGAACACCACAGAACAACAATGGTGTGCATGGCAGTGCTGCACGGAGAAAGCCACTGCTGTCCAAAAAGAACATTGCTGACCTTCTGCAGTTTGCTAAAGATCACATGGACAAGCCATAAGTCTATTGGAAAAATGTTTTGTGGATGCTTGAGACCAAAATAGAACATTTTGGTTTAAATGAGAAGCGTTATGTTTGGAGAAAGGAAAACATTGCATTCCAGCATAAGAACCTTATGCCATCTGTGAAACATGGTGGTGGTAGTGTCATGGTTTGGACCTGTTTCACTGCATCTGGAGCAGGACGACTCACCATCTTTGATGGAACAATGATTTCTGAATTATACTAGCAGATTCTAAAGGAAAATGTCAGGACATCCGTCCATGAACTGTGTTACACGTGTGTTAGATGTGTGTTAGTGAGCAAAAGTAGAACAGAGGGGTTTGAACACACAGCAGATGCAGATGCAGTGTTATAAACATGTTGATCTGATCAGTGAGATGTTGCAGCACGCCGGCGTTCCCGTTATCACACTGACGCACCGCAGTGATGAGGCAGTTTGAGCTCGTGTCTCAGCTCGTGTCTCAGCTCATGTCTCAGCTCGTGCTCCTGGCCGCTTTATCGCTTTTGTTGAGAAATTCTCTCCGTGTTCACTGAAAAGTATTGGCACTCTCTACAGCAAAATGTCCTGCTGTAGAAACACTTACAGCCTCGCAGCAGAATTCAGAGTGGCATATTGTACAAACGATTAGAGCCTACTCGGGGTGTGTGTGTGTGTGTGTGTGTGTGTATGTGTGTGTGTGTAAAGTGGTCTGGAGTTCATTGAGTGTGTCAGTGTGTTTATGTTAGATATAAACCTGTCTCTCAGCACTGCCAGCATGAGTGTGTGGGCAGAGAAACATTCCTGGCAAGAGTTTAGAATACATACTGTCATCACCTGTCTCTCTCTCTATATCTGTCTGTCACTCTCTCTGTCTCTCTCTCTCTCTCTCACTATATATATATATATATATATATATATATATATATATATATATATATATATATCTGTCTGTCTCTCTCTCTCTCTCTCTCTCTCTCTCTATATATATATATATATATATATATATATATATAGATATATATATATCTGTCTGTCTCTCTCTCTGTCTCCCTCTGTCTTTCTCTCTCTCTCTCTCTCTCTCTATGTGTCTGTCTCTCTCCCACTTCTTGCCTCTCTCCTCATCTTTCTCTCGGTGTCTATGTGTCTTTTTGCCTGTCTGTTTCTCTCTCTCTTTC
>NC_030430.2:8947726-8955226 GCF_001660625.3 Ictalurus punctatus | reverse complement strand
TGTCGTTCGGAGAGCGACCATATTGGGACATGAGCAACCAGGATGTAAGTGTGTGTTAATAATTATAGTTATTGTGGAGACTCCTAGATAGGCAACAGTTTGGGCAGCATTTGTGTCCTTGAGGAAAAGTTTGTCCCAGTAACACACAGCGCAATGTTGTGAAAATGTCAGGATAAAATTAGGCAAATATCACAATATAAAAACTTCAATATCAGTAAATGTCTTTGTATTCTAATTTCTGTGCAATTTTATGTTCCTCAGGTAATAAATGCTATAGAACAGGATTACCGTTTACCCCGCCCACCTGATTGCCCCGCCCCCCTGCATCAGCTGATGTTGGATTGTTGGCAGAGAGAGCGTGCGTCCCGCCCCCGATTCTGTGACCTCGTAAACTCTCTTGACAAGCTTATCCGTAACCCCACCTCCCTCAAACACACCACTCACTCGCAGGATGGGTGAGTGACATCATTACACCTAATCAACCCCCAACTCACGGCATGTTTATTTACTTATTATGTAAATTATTAAATATTTACTTTATGAAAATAGTGTTTGGGAAAACTTGTCATTATTATACCTGCCAGATAAAATAAACAGAGTGAGGTTCAGTAACTTGGCCATTAGCTTGACTATCATATCCATAGATTATACTTTTTCATTTTAATGAGTGCCTGTTATTGTATTAATTTGTTTATAATAAGCCATGAAACACGAGTCAGCTGGTTTTCCTCCAGCGAGGAGGTTTACATACTTCAGAAACTCCAGGACCTTTTTCTAAAAAAACCTCCTGTTGAAGAAGTGGGTGGTTTTTGTTTGCTGTCCTCAACTTGGAAGCTTTTAGACAGTGAGGTCTAAGAACGATCAGTTTCCAGAGTAGCTGCTCGATATACTGTATATATCTCACTTTTGCTTTGTATAAAAGAGTTTGAGTGTTTTGAAAAGTCCAGCTTCGACAGTGACAGCTTTATAGAGTTGCTTGGTCTTCCAGTGGAAAACTTCTCTAGAGGTGCGCGTGGCCATCCAAGTTTCTCATTAAAAATAATCAGAGTTTCTCTCACGATGCAGTTGTAAACACCTCAAAAATGACTTCCAGTCTATAAAAGACATCCACCTGCCAAACAACATCAAAGTACAAGAGGAAAAATCCTGAAATCCGTTCAGTAGGTTTAGGAAAGATGACGCATTCCTGGCAGGCAGCAAAAGCTTCATGGGTGAAGTCATGGAGAAGGGACATGTGGAAAAGGGATTAGTTCTTTCGAGATGATGGACGAGTGTGGTATAGTCCCGGTTGTTGAGTTTGCCACAAGAGGAAAAGGGTAATTTGTGTGGTATTCAACTGCATCTCTTCGTTTCAAGGCACTTCCCTGGAATTGGAGATGATTCAAGGTCTAGAACGCATGAATACCCTCCTGGGAGTAAAAAATCCATCATGAACCAGTGGTAGTCAAGGTAAAAGTAGAGGGAGGTTGATTTCTGAAGACAGTGGTTAGCTGACTTTAGCAGACCTTAGCAGACTTTAACTATCAAACTGTGAGAAAGGACTTCAAAGGTCCTAACCACCATTCTGGACAATTTTTACCTGGATCATTGTCTCTAATCTGTGAATCAGGCCATGTTCCTTATCCAGGAAATAACCCACATACATGCTTGTGACTGTGATGATCTTATCTGTTTCAGAATACCAGAACTTGTCGAGACAGTAGCTCAGGTATCATGTGGAGCAGGGCTTCTTGCTGGACCACTATCACCATTTTTGACCCAGATTTCAGAAGCATTTTAAAGTTTTCAGTGTGGCTGCTTACAGTCAGCTCACTTTAGGCCACAACTGCTCGAGTCCCCAGGACGCAGACTGTTCCATTTTTGGTTACGTTTTGGCACATCGAGAAATTCTTTTAAACCTAAATGCTGCTTACTGTTGAGTTAGAAGAGGTTTTTGAATATGGATCATTATAAATAATATTTCTATTTTTATTTCTCATTATAGTCTTACAGTATATCTGTGTTCCCTTGAGCAAGATGGCACAAATATGTCCTTCATGATCTATAAAGTTTGTCTTATCATACCTTATCATATATTTTATTCGATGTTTTGGTAATGGTAGTGAACAGATTTCAGAGACTGATCCATGTACATGTTGTCCATAAGAGTTGGAACAGATTGATAGCTGAAGTCTAGCTATGGTCACCATTGGGGCACAACAGAAGTATAAAGAATTTTCCTCATGGTCTACCATGACTTCCACTGGTTCCTGATGGAATTTCTACCTTCACAAGGATGTGACTGGCTGTCTGGAGACTCAAGAAGGACTCAGCTTCAGAACTATGGGATTAAAGAAATGAAAGATCAAGGCTTGTTTGAGAAGAATGACTCCTGTTCCATGCCACAGTGCAAAAAAAGAGAGTACCCCATGTTGATACAGGAACGGTAAATGTGGAATAAGGTCAGGAGGAACCTTCACTACACATCAACTCTTTCTACCATCAAAGGGGTTTTAAAGAGTGCCATGAGTAAAGTTTAATCACCTTTACTGCTGCATCCTGAACTTTCCCCCTCCTGCTGCCTTGTTCTGGGTGGAGCGCTCCATCTAAACTCATCCAGGTCACCATGAAGAGCTTGTGCACGGACACACACGCTTCCTGCTCTGCTACCACTTTGGAAAGGGGTTGATGATCATTTGTAGGAAAACATCTAACGCTCTTCTAAATGCTCTTCACTAAATCTGTCACTCGAGATCCACCCCCCACTCATGTCACCGTGGAATGTCCCAGTGGTCAAACAATAGGGACACGCAGAATGACGTTCTTTCAAATCACACCGCACCCAGCGGACGAGATGCAAATTAATGTTTGAGTGTCTCTGTGTGTGTGTGTGTGTCATTGGAATGACCCCCTCTGGAATGTTGGAATGTCCTGTCACAGGAGAACATCCTAAACATTGTCTCAGAGGGGTGTGTGTGTGTGTGAAACTTATTTTGATTTACATCTAAATAAGTAAAAATTCTCAAGAATGTGAGTGCTTTCCATAAAGTCTCCAGAAACAGAAGAGCTAATTTAATGAGAGAACGTTAAAAGAACAAGTGAAAGCTAACCTAGAGAGAGCTGTCAATCACGTATGCTCATTAGAATATTAGGCCACGCCCATCAGTATAGTCAGCTGCTGATTGAGAATTCTGTCACATTTCAGTCTTGTGATTTTAATTAGATCTTTGCTGGATGATGAATGGAAACTGCTCTTTTATACGTTTGTTTGTTTGTTAGGTTGTTGCTGGACCGGCGTCCATCTCTGTCTCAGTGTGTGTCTGTGAGCGAGTGGCTGAAGGGCATCAAAATGGAGCGATACGAGGAGAACTTCATTCAGGCCGGGTTCACCACGTTAGAGCTCATCTCTCAGATCAGCACTGAGTGAGTAACACACACACACATACACACACACAGCCTCTTCTCTCTTGTTTAATGTTATTGTGAATTCAGAATGTTAATTATCGTCATAGTGTGTGGTCTGTCTTGTGTGTGTGTGTGTGTGTGTGTGTTGGGAGGGATGTGTTTGGTTTATGGGAGTGGAAATGAGACTAAATAAAAGACTAAGTGAATAATGAGTGTGATGTTAAAGATACTACGGGCATCTCTGTGTTAAAGAGTCCTGAAATAATGTTTCTATATTTCTCTCTCTCTGTCTGTCGCTCTCTCTGTCTCTCTCTCAGGGACCTGCTGCGTATCGGTGTCACCCTGGCTGGTCATCAGAAGAAGATTCTCTCCAGCATCCAGACCATAAGAGTCCAATCCAAAAACTCCCTGAGATACTGAACACACGACATCATCCTGTGCACTTCGAGACCACTACACGTGACGGCCAATCAAAGTTTACACAAGGAATGACATCATCAGTCACATACACCAATTACATCTCACTCTTTTGGTAGATGCCATAGTGCCTGTTCCCCTGTTCATCTTTCCATCATGATGTCATTACACACCACCATGCCTTGTAGACCAATCACTGTCCGGCCTTCCACTGTCTTCGACTGATTGGCAGAGTTTGCATTCGGGTTTTGAGGAGAAACAGACGCCTTCCCATCAGGCGTTGCACTTCAAGCCCAGTGCACATGACACACGACAGCCAATCAGAGTACTTCCATGAGGGATGACATCACACTATGAAACGTAATGAATTATGGAATTAAGGAATTATGACGTATTTATGACGCAGTCCTGTGGTGTTTAAATCTGATTGGATAATCCTCCATGAGGGATGACATCGCATCGTTAAACTGTGACATCATTATGACATCACAGTGCCTAGCAGATCAATCACTGTGTGCTGTTCCATGGTGCCTGAAGATGATTGGCTTTGAGAAAAGTCTTAGTAGGATGTACAGTTTTAAAATGAAGTGATGGTTGCCTTGACAGTGGTTGCCATGGTTATTTTGTTGCTATGGAACCCTTCATGACGTCACAACTCTTTTCCCTTTGCCTGATGGTTTGGACCAATCAGGATGCAGGCGACAGGATGGAGGTGACCAGTAGACTTTCAGCCACTTTTGGCCTTTGATCTTTGACCTTAAACGTTGCCACGGAAACACATTGCCACTTTGCGTTCTGGGAGTTTAAAAATGGAATCTTCATATTGAAGGTCCGTTATTTTTTAATGAGCCGATGATTATTTTGTATGAATTTTTTTGTATGAAATAAATAATTGAATAAAGTATAAAATGGGAAATGATTGGAGAAGTCAGTCGAAGCGAGTGTGATTATTAGAGTGAAGACTCTGGACGTTGGCCACGCTCACTCCGCACTGAGCGCTCTAGTTTATTCCTGTATCTTCTTATTTTGTGTAAATTTCACACAACAACATGTTGATGATAGTGTTATGCTCTGCTGAGGAAACAGCGTTACAGGGAGGAGGAGGAGGGGGAGCGGGTTTCACTTTTCTCCTCTCACCCTTTCCTGTTTATTCTTTCCATCATTCACTCTATCACTCATCTCATCTGTGTATCGTTCCACCGTTTATCCCACTTTTGAGTGAGTGTGTGTGAGTGTGTGTGTGTGTGTGTGTGTGTGTGTGTTAATGGGGGATCAGGAGGGGGGATCCGGCGAGAGAGAGGCAGCGAGGCTGAAAAGATAAACAGAGGGAAGGAAAGAGGGAGTAAAAAATTCACAGCATACTTTGTGGAGACAGAACAGCTGGCTTAGATTTACAACGAGAGAGAGAGAGAGACAGAAACAGTGAGAGAGACAGAGAGAGAGAGAGACAGAAACAGTGAGAGAGACAGAGAGAGAGCAAGAAATTTGTTGTATTTTTTGTCTTGTTAACTTGAAGAGAGTGAATAAAGAAAGGGAATAAAGAGAGAGAATAGAGAGAAAGAATAAAGAAAGGAAATAAAGAGAGAAAAGAGAAAGAATAAAGAAAGGGAATAAAGAGAGAATAGAGAGAAATAAACGGAAAAATGAGAGGATAGAGAAAAAGAATAAATAGAGGGAATAAAGAGATTAGAGAGGGAATAAAGAGAGGGAAAAAAACGGAATAGAGAGAGAATAAAGAGGGAATAGAGAGAGTAGAGAGGGAATAAAGAAAGGGAATAGAGAGTAGAGAAGGAATAAAGAGGGAATAGAGAGAGTAGAGAGGGAATAGAGTAGAGAGAGAGAATAAAGAGGGAATAGAGAGAGAGTAGAGAGGGAATAAAGAGAGGGAATAGAGAGAGTAGAGAGGGAGTAGAGAGAGAAAATAAAGAGAGGGAATAGAGAGAATAGAGAGAGTAGAGAGGGAATAAAGAGGGAATAGAGAGAATAAAGAGGGAATAGAGAGAGAGTAGAGAGGGAATAGAGAGAGTAGAGAGGGAATAGAGAGAGAGTAGAGAGGGAATAGAGAGAGTAGAGAGGGAATAGAGAGAGAGTAGAGAGGGAATATAGAGAGGGAATAAAGAGGGAATAGAGAGAGAGTAGAGAGGGAATAAAGAGGGAATAGAGAGAGTAGAGAGGGAATATAGAGAGGGAATAAAGAGGGAATAGAGAGAGTAGAGAGGGAATAGAGAGAGAGTAGAGAGGGAATAGAGAGAGTAGAGAGGGAATAGAGAGAGAGTAGAGAGGGAATATAGAGAGGGAATAAAGAGGGAATAGAGTAGAGAGGGAATAAAGAGATTAGAGAGAGGGAATAAAAATGCAATTAAATGTAACAATAAACGGATAAAGGTATGACGTGTCGTTCTTAACTAAATAAAAACAGTAAGAGTGGGTGAGTTGCTGTGGCGTAAGAGGAATAAAACACTGGGGAACGTGCTGTTAGAGGAAAATAATCAACTCCAGGGGAGAAACAGTAACTCCAGGAAAATCTCTAACACTGAGAACATAGTGAGTTTAATACGTGTGTGTCCTGAATTTAAATACACTTCCTGTATAGGAATCATGTAAATACACACACACATGCACACGCACACACACATGCACACACACATGCACACGCACACACACATGCACACACACACACTGACCTCTGATGACCTAAAAGAACGTGTCAAATTCTCCTTCTGTACCTTTATATGGTCCTGATAATCTACATCTCTCTCTTTCTCTCTCTCTCTCTCTTTGTCTCTCTCTTTGTCTAACAGAAAAAGCGAATACTCTTAAAGGCAGACATGCTCGTGTGTGTGTGTGTGTGTGTGTGTGTGTGTGTGTGTGTGTGTGTGTGTGTGTGTGTGTGTGTGTGTGTGCGTGTGTGTACGAGTGTGGTGTAACTGACAACATTAGAAACTCTATACTGGAGCATCATTTGGTTTTGATTTAGTGAGCGACTGTCTGGCAGCATTGTGTGTGTGTGCACGCATGTGTGTGTGTATGTGTTTATGTGTGTGTGTGTGTGTGTGTGTGTGTGTGTGTGTGTGTGTGTGTGTCTTTAAACCAGAGTTGAGATCTTAAAGAATTCTGATGTTTATGACAAAGGATCAGAAACATTCCTGAGGCTTTTGCATGTGTGTGTGTGTGTGTGTGTGTGTGTGTGTGTGTGTGTGTGTGTGTGGTGTGCATATATGTGCTACTTGTAGTGTGTGTGCATGTTTGTGTCACTTGTAGTGTGTGTACTTGTAGTGTGGTACTTGTAGAGTGTGTGTGTGTGTGTGTGTGTGTGTGTGTTTGTTACTTGTAGTGTGTTAACTGTAATGTGTTACTTGTATTGTGTGTGTGTGCTACTTGTAGTGTGTGTTACTTGCAATGTGTGTTACTTGTAGTTTGTGTGTTACTTGTAGTGTGTTACCTGTTGTGTGTGTGTGTGTGTGTGCTACTTGTAGTGTGTGTGTGTGTGTGTTACTTGTAGTGTACGTTACTTGTAGTGTATGTGTGTGTTACTTGCAATGTGTGTTACTTGTAGTGTGTGTTACTTGTAATGGGTGTGTTACTTGCAATGTGCGTTACTTGTGTGTGTGTTACTTGTATTGTGCATGTGCTACTTGTAGTGTACGATACTTGTAGTTTCTATGTTACTTATAGTGTGTATGTGTTACTTGTATTGTG
>NC_030430.2:8940226-8945226 GCF_001660625.3 Ictalurus punctatus | reverse complement strand
ATTTTCTAGAAGTTTTTCTAGAAGTTTTCTAAAAGCCTCACTGTATTTCAGTTACTGAATAGAAAAATGTGTTCATGACATCAGTAATTTTATAAAGATTTGATCTTTTACTCGGAAAATTAGCTAGAGATAACACTAACATGACAAATTAATTATATTTACTACATATTTATTTCGTTATTATACACTAGTTATTTCACACTACGCTGTAAAGAGTTATATAGTATTGCTCAAGTTTTATTCATTGCATGCACATATACGGTATCTCACAAAAGTGAGTACACCCCTCACATTTTTATAAATATTTCATTATATCTTTTCATGTGGCAACACTGAAGAAATGACACTTCGCTACAATGTAAAGTAGTGAGTGTACAGCTTGTGTAACAGTGTAAATTTACTGTCCCCTCAAAATAACTCAACACACAGCCATTAATCTCTAAACCGCTGGCAACAAAAGTGACTACACCCCTAAGTGAAAATGTCCAGTTTGGGCCCCAATTAGCCATTTTCCCTCCCCAGTGTCATGTGACTTGTTAGTGTTACAAGGTCTCAGGTGTGAATGGGGAGCAGGTGTGTTAAATTTGGTGTCATCGTTCTCACACTCCCTCATACTGGTCACTGGAAGTTCAACATGGCACCTCATGGCAAAGAACTCTCTGAGGATCTGAAAAAAAGAATTGTTGCTCTACATAAAGATGGCCTAGGCTATAAGAAGATTTCCAAGACCCTGACACTGAGCTGCAGCACGGTGGCCAAGACCATACAGCGGTTTAACAGGACAGGTTCCACTCAGAACAGGCCTCGCCATGGTCGACCAAAGAAGTTGAGTGCACATGCTCAGTGTCATATAAAGAGGTTGTCTTTGGGAAATAGACGTATGAGTGCTGCCAGCATTGCTGGTTGAAGGGGTGGGGGGTCAGCTTGTCAGTGCTCAGACCATACGCCACACACTGCATCAAATTCATCTGCATGGCTGTCGTCCCAAAGGAAGCCTCTTCTAAAGATGATGCACAAGAAAGCCTGCAAACAGTTTGCTGAAGACAAGCAGACTAAGGACATGGATTACTGGAACCTGATGAGACCAAAATAAACTTATTTGGTTCAGATGGTGTCAAGAGTGTGTGGCGGCAACCAGGTGAGGAGTACAAAGACAAGTGTGTCTTGCCTACAGTCAAGCATGGTGGTGGGAGTGTCATGGTCTGGGGCTGCATGAGTGCTGCCGGCACTGGGGAGCTACAATTCATTGAGGGAACCATGAATGCCAACATGTACTGTGACATACTGAAGCAGAGCATGATCCCCTTCCTTCAGAGACTGGGCCGCAGGGCAGTATTCCAGCATGATATTGACCCCAAACACACCTCCAAGACGACCACTGCCTTGCTAAAGAAGCTGAGGGTGAAGGTGATGGACTGGCCAAGCATGTCTCCAGACCTAAACCCTATTGAGAATCTCTGGGGCATCCTCGAACGGTTGGTGGAGAAGCACAAGGTCTCTAACATCCACCAGCTCCATTATGTCGTCATGGAGGAGCGGAAGAGGAGTCCAGTGGCAACCTGTGAAGCTCTGGTGAACTCCATGCCCAAGAGGGTTAAGGCAGTGCTGGAAAATAATGGTGGCCACACAAAATATTGACACTTTGGGCCCAATTTGCACATTTTCACTTAGGGGTGTACTCACTTTTGTTGCCAGCGGTTTAGACATTAATGGCTGTGTGTTGAGTTATTTTGAGGGGACAGTAAATTTACACTGTTATATAAGCTGTACACTCACTACTTTACATTGTAGCAAAGTGTCATTTCTTCAGTGTTGTCACATGAAAAGATATAATCAAATATTTACACAAATGTGAAGGGTGTGTATATATATATATATATATATATATATATATATATATATATATATATATATATATTCTTATTTATGTCATATTTATATAATTTATCATTTATATATGAGTAGAAAAGTAAAGGATTACTGAGTGTGTACACTATAATACTACAGATACGTGGATGGTCTTATTTTAGTCAGTCTTTAAGTATATATATATTTTTTGTATGTTTAAAGTGTATTAATCGAACTGTAGTCCGTGAAGATTAAAATAAATAGAATGTTTGTGTGGAAGTTAATTACAGTTATATAAGGTGTATATAAAGTACACCTGTGATTACTGCTAATTTATTAGATCTTAAATTGGTGTATTTAAATGAATCCATATAATCAATAATAAACATGTAGTACATTTTACTACAAAATGTTTTTGTTTATGGATAATATTTAACTACCAGTCTAATCATTAAAAACCTGTTTAGTATTTAATATAGTTTAATATAAAGTAGTTTTTACTGTGTGGGAAACTTTAATAGTTATAAAGGACCTAGCCTTTATATTTTAAACAATTATATTATATTACTTATATTGAATATTATCTCTGGCTGCTGCTGCGTGTGTGTGTGTGTGTGTGTGTGTGTGTGTGTGTGTGTGTGTGTGTGTGTGTGTGTGTGTGTGTGTGTGTGTGACAGAGGCTGGTGAATGATGTGTTCTGGCTAATCAACCATGTCAGTCAGCCATATTTGTGTGTGTTTGTGCATATTTGTCATCATCATAACTCATTTACCATCACACAGACACCTACGTATCTGTATCTGACACACCCTTCAGGTGTGTGTGTGTGTGTGTGTTACCTGACCGTCTGTGAAAGTGCCCTGGTTTGTCACTTCACACTTCTTCATTACAACTGTACAAATATGGTCCGCGCACACACACACACACACACACACACACACACACACACACACACACACACACACACTTTCTTTTTACTATCCTTAAGACACTCTTCTCCATCTGTCTCACTCTCCTTATGTCTTTCTTTCTTCATTACCTGTGAATTTGAATCACTCTCTCTCTCTCTCTCTCTCTCTCTCTCTCACACACACACACACACACACACACACACACACACACACACACACACACACACACACTAAAGTAATTGATCCTGCATTCTGAAGTAAGCAGTCCGCTTGAGGTTCATACCACAGGAGTGACTGTAACTTTCTTTGTCCTGCTGCCTTACACACACACACACACACACATGCATGCATACACACACACACACACACACACACACACACGCGCGCGCGCGCGCGTCCTCAGGTAATGAGAATACCTGTCACTCAGCGTCTGACTGGACAAGAGATAAAGCAGTTGGGGGTCATGTGACTTCCTGCTGCTGCTTCAGTAATGACATCAATTAAGAACAGATCCGGCCTGGAGGATACCTGATACACACACACACACACACACACACACACACACACACACACACACAATAAATTACTATAGTCTTACTTCGACTGTATTTTGTCATAGACAGATCTTTACTCTCGCGCTGAGGAAATGATTTTACTCTTTTATTTATTTTATAATATTTAATAAATAATAAAGCATGTTCTCATGCTAGAGGAACTCAGGAGGAACTCAGGAGGTCCATGTTACCAGACAGGGGTTCTACTGCTTTACAGACAAAACACAGGCTGAGAAGCAGCAGCTGGATAAAGCAAGAGTTGTATAAATCTTTATAATATTTTTCTTTTCATTTCATTTTCATGTTTTTCCCCTTCACCTGCATTTGTTTAAACTGGGCTCACAAGACTGCTCCAGGTCCAAACAGAACAAAGAGATAAAAGACACACTCTCTGAGAACAAAGGGAATGAAACTGTACCTGTCCTTGTTACTGTGGTGCAGCCATCGAGTGTACACCTTTATATACACACTGCCGCTCAAAAGTTTGTGCACACTCGACTGAAATGTTTCTCAGGATCTTAAAAACCTTCTGATCTGAAGGTGTGTGATTAAATGTGTGAACTCAGTGTCAAAATATTTTTAAAAAAATATATCATTGTGCAGACGTATTCATTTTTCATTATAAAACTAACATTTTATTTACAAAAAAATATCTTTTTAAACAGACGACTCGAAGAGAAATGTTCTGAAAAGCAGGAGATAAGTGTGCAGTGTAGGTATGAACTCCTTTAATACTCTTTAAAAAGCATCTCAGGGAAATTCCTCAAGAAATCAAGTGAGAAAACGCAGAGAATACATTTCTGTCACAGTGACCAGCATTCTCATGACTCTTTTGGTGTCCTCATTGCTGTCCAACCCTGGCCCCTGAGACCTGTGCTGCCCCCTGGTGGCTTGGGGGTTATACTTGTGAGTGTTTCTGCCCTGAAAGGGACACATAATAGCTTACTATATACTGAAGACTGTTTTACATCCAGCAACAATCACACACACACACACACACACACACACACACACACACACACACACACACACACAAAGTGAAAGTACAGCAGCTACAGATGTCTGAATGTTTTTCTGTGTGTACTGAAACGATCAGAGGAAAATCTCACAACATAAACATGCACACAACACACAGTATTAGTGAGGTCAAAGGTCTTGAAGTGTCCAATTAAACCAAATCACATCCCAGTATAAATGTCAGTAATAACTTTCAGTAATTCCTTTCATGTCTAACTCTTAGACAAAAGGTTCTTGAAGCGTTCATTAGATGAGTAAAATTCATAGCTTGCAAAAAAAAAAAAAAAAAAAAAAAAAAAAAAGGGTTCTACTTGTAGGGTTCTCTCAGAGGAACAGCTGAAGAACCCTTAAGGAGAAACATTTTTAGATAATAACTGTACGGAGAAAACACTCCACTTTCACTGATTTTATTTTTGTTCCCCTCGTGAATACTGCGTTATCGCCAAAGTTCAAAATGCTTTAAGCTCCACCCCCTTCACATTCCAGCTGAAAAGCTCATTTCCTGATGTACATGTCTATTTATGTGGCATGATGAAATATGTACACTTCATTTCCTTTATAAACCTTCCTTTAACAGTGCCTGCTGTTTTCCTGGTTAAACGATAAATAAATGCTTTTCAAAAGGTAAAAGTTCCTCCTGAGAGATTTTTGGTTTCATTAAGTATGCAAA
>NC_030430.2:8900000-8922500 GCF_001660625.3 Ictalurus punctatus | reverse complement strand
CAAGGCCGCTACAGCAGCAGTTGTACAGGTGTCAGGTCCGTCTGGAACTCCCACTATCCTAATGTTATTGCGCCGAGACCTAGACTCCAAGTCCTCACATTTATTCTCTAACTTGGTTATGGTAGCAGTGAGAGACTAGATAGTACTCTTCATCTGAGCTAGATCATCGGTGCACCGGATGTTTCCCCAAGAGTACCTTTCAGTGTTGATATGGTAGCATTGGTAGCACCTTTATCACTAACCAGCTGTGGCTTCACTGCTTGCAGGTCAAGCTTGATAGTTGACAGCGCATCCCCGAGAGTCACCCGGAGTTCCTTTTTAAAAATATCGGCAATGTCCTTCCTCAGCGAAGCCAGCAACTCGAGTCTGATGGCGTCGAAGTCTGAGTCACCGCACGGCGAGGCGGATTCAGGGGAAGAAGACGATTCACTCACAGCTGTCGTAGCGAACACTAGGCCTCAGTTGTGTCTGAATAGTACTACGAGCTTTCGTGTTTTTCCCAGACATTTTAACATATTACAAAGTTAAATATGCAAACAAAAAACAGAGTAGAATAAGTCAAAATCTATTGTATGACTGAAAAGCACAAGTTAATTACAATTTTAATCGAAATCAGCAGGAGCCTCCAACTTTGCGTCTTACTCCATTGGCAGCTCAGCAGCGCCCCTTCACAGTGTGTGTGTGTGTGTGTGTGTGTGTATTTATCAGTGTATTTATCATCCTCTAGGATTTCATGATCACAGAAATGAATGCAAAATCAAGAAAATTCAAAGGATTTTGCAATTTTCCTAAATTACAGCAGATTTTCCTCACATTCGGGACGAGACGTGTCATGTGACGTCATCAGGATGCGCATTCAGCCAAAGCCCTCTTCTATTCATGTGCGTCGAACATTACAGTCGAGTTACAGCGCCCTCCACTAATATTAGCACCCTTGGTAAATATGAGCAAAGAAGGCTCATATTCTTTGAATTCTTGAAAAATTCTTTATTGTTTAACTTTTTGATCTTGTGTTCACAAAAATACTCTGCTCTCATGGATATCAAACAGAAGATCTTATTTCTCATTCATGTTATTCATTCATGTTGCTTTGAAAAAATATATATTTTTAGTTATTTCTTTTTAGTTAGTTCACTAGTGTAAAAACTGTACTGATGCCATCTGCTGGGGTAGCAGGGTTACGTCCGGCCACTAGGAGGAGCTCTCAGCGCTGTACTGTAGAGGTGTGTATATCAGTGCAGGTGAAGCAAAAACACTCCACTAACGGAATTCATATTGTTATCTAATCTTAACAGGTAAGATTAACAAACTGCATTGAATATTGTTATGTATATAATATACTCTGATACATTTCAGTGGGATTATTGCTGTTCTGATGTTTGTGTGTTTGTGTGTGTGTGAAAGAGAGAGAGTGTGTGTGAGAGAGAGTGAGACACACACACACAGTGTGTGTTTAATGGTAAAGGAGTCAGTTCATTCCAGAGGGTATGTGTGATGTTTCAGGTGATGTTATGTTGGAATAATCATAGTGGGTGAGACCAGTGAGTTAAAATGGAGAAACTGTCGTTACACTTAACTTTAAATTTGTTAAAATGTTGTTTGCGTTATTGTTCATTGTTATGTAAGAATGTGTCTGTATTCTGCCAGAGAGGAACAATATCACCAGGCCCTGTGTTAGTGATGTTTATTAAAAATTACTACAAAAATTGTTTTAGTAGAGGGCATGTCTGTTACTGTAGAGGCGTGTCTGTTACTGCTGCGGGTGTGTCTGTTATTGTAGAGGCCGTGTCTGCTACTGTAGAGGCGTGTCTGTTACTGTAGAGGGCGTGTCTGTTACTGTAGAGGTGTGTCTGTTACTGTAGAGGGCGTGTCTGTTACTGTAGAGGTGTGTCTGTTACTGTAGAGGTGTGTCTGTTACTGTAGAGGGCGTGTCTGTTACTGTAGAGGTGTGTCTGTTACTGTATAGGCCGTGTCTGTTACTGTAGAGGTGTGTCTGTTACTGCAGTGGGTGTGTCTGTTATTGTAGAGGGTGTGTCTGTTACTGTAGAGGCGTGTCTGTTACTGAAGAGGCCGTGTCTGTTACTGTAGAGGGCGTATCTGTTACTGTAGAGGCGTGTCTGTTACTGCTGTGGGTGTGTCTGTTACTGTAGAGGGCGTGTCTGTTACTGTAGAGGTGTGTCTGTTACTGTAGAGGTGTGTCTGTTACTGTAGAGGCGTGTCTGTTACTGCTGTGGGTGTGTCTGTTACTGTAGAAGGCGTGTCTGTTACTGTAGAGGTGTGTCTGTTACTGTAGAGGGCGTGTCTGTTACTGTAGAGGGCGTGTCTGTTACTGTAGAGGGCGTGCAGTACATCTGAACCAACACAGTGAAGTGTCTAAAAAACACGTTCAAAATTCACAAAGATGAGTCATGTGATTTTCTCTTCTCTCTCTCTCTCTCTCTCTCTCTCTCTCTCTCTCTCTTTCTCTTTTTCTCTCTCTTTCAGTGTCATCATTCTTTCTCTCCGTATCTCTGAGCATTCATTCCTCACAGTCCTCTGAAAAGAAGAATTAGGATCAATTACACACACACACACACACACACACACACACACACACACACACACACACACACACAGACTAACTCACACACACACACACAGAGTAACTGGATAGTTCGAGTTTTGATCCCAAAGTTTTCTCCTTCTATTTCTCCATTCGCGCAGCGCCATCTGGTGTCAGTCTGAGGAAGTGCATCCAAAACACCCGATCATCATAGCAAGGTAATAAAATATATAACCATATAATAAAACGGAAGTTAATTTCTACCGACGTTATTAATAATAAAAACGAGATAATTCACGGAAATTGATACAAAAGCAAACTAAGTTCAATGATATTTTTATCCTCTTGAGTTTGTGTATGGTGACTGTCTAAACGTCGGTCACGACACTTTTCGTTCCATTGACTTCGGCCATATCTCGTGCAGCTCCCTAGATGATGAATCAGTATGTGGTGTACATGAGTCAGGGCACTAACGTCAAATAAAGTTCAAAATCGCTAACATAAGTAATCATTTGAGCCACAACAGCGATAACAAGCTGTTTGTTTGTAGAAGGAAGTTGGCTGAGAGTTCATTCACCATTTTATTCCGAGCTGAGAGGCTTCAGAAAACATGGCGTTATTTTCAGTAAGGGAGCATACTGAGCATTGGCGCTCCCTGGTTTTTGCGTTGCTTTGTGGGATGTTTTAGGGAGCGAACATTCCAGTGCAAAGGAAGGATTTTGCGATTGAGACAGCCCTTTAAATGTCCACCTCCCTGATCAGCGCCCTGACTGCTGAACTACGGAGCAGATTGAGAAAATCCAAGATGGAGGAAGCATTGATTCTAGTTGTGTCTCACCGTCATGTTTTATACAGCACAGTTTTAAAATAATATAAATTCGACTTCCAGTGACGCCATGAGAGGAGTAGCAGCCTGACTCCCCTACTCAGGGAAGACACCCTGATAAAGTAGCCAAACTCCAATTTAACTTTAAATAATTAACAACCCAATGCGAAAAGCACAATGTCCACTTTAAAAAGAGATGCAGGAAAGAAAGGCAGAACGACTAAAAAAGACGATAAACGAGACCAACCAGACTTGTCTCCGAACACGGGTGAAACATGCAGGGAAGAAGACATGGCGGCGGTGCTTACAGAACTGCGTGATTTAAGGAGGGAACACATGGAAGCTTCACAGGACACAAAGGCCTCCCTATCCAGAGTAGAATCCACTCTTAATGATGTGATGGAACGTACGGCGAAACTGGAACAACAGGTGACGAATGTCGAACAGAGGGTAAGTGATGCGGAAGATAAAACACCTCAACATGATAGTCGGAGCCTAGACTTTCCTAACTTGAAAAACTACTACTGGGTAGCCCAGCTTAGATAAATGGTCTCCTGGATTTCTCAAGATAAAGATGCCATTTGGGTCAGGATGGAACAGAGTCAATGCTCCACTGTCCCTCTAGACACAGTTCCATTTATGCACCAAGATATTTGGAAAGTAAAAAAAAAAAAGCAATCAATGGGTTAAAACCACTTTAAAGATATGGGCAAGTGTGAGAAAGAAGCTAAGACTCCCCACACTCATTTCTAGAACAATGAAGAAACACAATACTGACTTTCTCCCATCCAAATTAGACGCCGGGTTCAAAAAATGGGAAGAAAATGGTCTAATTATGTTAGATCAGTTATTTGAGGGAGGAGTCCTATTGTCATTTGAGCAGCTCCAACATAAATATAATTTGGCAGCCCATGATTTTTTTAGATACCTGCAGCTAAGGCATTACTTACAGACACACAAAGAATGGGATAAACTATGCACTTCGGCATCCGATATAGAATGTTTTTTTTATGTTAATAATCAAAAGAACCATTAAAAAGAAGATCATATCACACATATATAACATCTTACAAGAAGAACTAAAGGATGATAGTTTGGACATTAAGGAAAAATGGGAACTGGAGATGAATACCATCAGTCCAGATGAAAAATGGGCACTATCTTGCGGAGAGGGACACGAAATAACAAACAGCCCCATTTGGAGGGAATTTGAATGGAAAGTCAAGATGAGATTTTTCAGAACTCCCCTTGTTACCTCAAAATTTGGAGACAAATCAGATCAATGTTGAAGGGGCTGCGGCCTGGTGGGAGACCATACACACATATTCTTTGACTGTCCAAAATTAACAGAATTTTGGCAAAGCATACAAAATGAAATTAAAAAATGTTTACATATAGAACTGCCTTTAGAACCATCTTGTTATTTATTGGGATTACCTCCGGAGGAGGTGGAGAACAATAATATGACATTCTTACTGAGAATTTTGCTGTTAATAGCTAAGAAGATGATTACAGTCTCCTGGCTGAAGCCGTAGCCCCTCATGACATCACAATGGAGGGAAAGGGTGAAGGATGTTTATTACATGGAATATATAACTGCAAAATTACAACTAAAAACAGAAATATTTTCAATTAAACAGGCCGCGATCATCTCATATTTTCTCATGTGATTTGTTGTAGGAGTCGGAGTAGATTCTCTTTGTTATCTAATTCTGAATGCCATGTTGATGTTATTCACACATCACTATTGTTTATTCATTAATACTGTGCCTCTATTTTTGTCTTTTTTAATTGATTGATTGATTTTTTTATCTATTTACTGTCTTGGTGGTTGTAACTCCGTACTTACCATTTTGTCCCATGAGGGGGAAATATGTGTGGACACTGAGAGGATACTGGAAGACATGGACTGCCCTGTAAGACTTGTATACCTGTGCTATATTGCTGAATTACTAATTGTACTGTACGGCTGCACTTGTTAAAATGGAATAAAAAGAAGTTAAATAAAAAATGATCATATAAATTCAAAAAAAAGAAACATTCCTTTTTCAGGAGACTGTATTTTAAAGATCATTTTGTAAAATCAGAATAATCTTTACAGATCTTTATTGGAATGGGTTTGAACAATGTTTTTCATGCTTGTTCAAAGAACCACAAACAAGTATTGCACATGCACCTGTGGAACAGTCCTTAAGACACAAACAGTTTACAGGCGGTAGGTGATTAATGTCAGTTACAATATAGTAGTAGTAACTTAGTACACTAAAGAGACCTTTCTACTGACTCTGAAAAACACCAGAAGAAAGATGTCTAGGGTTCCTGCTCACCTGCGTGACCTGCTGCAGGGAATCATGAGGACTGCAGATGTGGCCAGAGAAATAAACGGCAATGTCTCTAATGTAAAACACCTAAGACAGTGCTACAGGGAGACAGGAAGGACAGCTGATCGTCCTCACAGTGGAAAATTACATGCAACCATGTGTCCCCCCAGACGTGATGGAGAACTTGCAGATGCCTTCTTGGAAGAGTGGAGGAACATCTCACAGCAAGAACTGACCAATCTGGTGCAGTCCATGAGGTTAGATGCGCTGTAGTACTTGAAGCAGCTGGAGACCACCAGATACTGACTGTTCCTTCTGATTTCCACCTCCACTTTGTTCAGGGACTCATTATTCCATTTCTGCTCCTCAAACGTCTGAAACTTCTTCAGTTTATGTCTAAACTGAATGTTTTTATATTAATACAAATATTTACACGTTAAGAATTTTGCTGGAAATAAAAGCAGTTGAACATGAGAGGATGTTTCTTTTTTTTACGGAGTTTAGGACACTAAAGAGACTTTTTGGGGTTTTTTTGCCCTGCAGGTGTCACTGTGAAAGACAAAGGCGCTATGAGAGCCGCATATTGGTGTGCGATTTGGTGGCCTTGTGGTAAAAGCCTCGCCTCTGTGCCTCAGAGGCTACTGGCTCAAATCTAGCTTTTCCCAGCACTTGGTAGAGAAGAGTGGAGTGGGATGAGATGAGTGATGTGGAGTGGAACAGGTGGTTGGAGTAAATGCTGGGGGAGAATCGCAGAAAAAGTGAGAGTCATAGGTTTTTTCCTCTATATTATGGAAAACTAAGTCGAACCTCTCTCTTTAAGCTCCTTTCTTCTCAGGTTCTGACTCTGGGGGTGGCAGCTGCCCAGATATTATCCCCCCCGCCAGGTAACGCCCTCCGGCCGTCCTACACCCCCCACATCACTCATCCTTCCTCTGATTCCTGAACTGTCTACACTCACCTCCTGGAGTCCTGGCTGGGGTTCAAACCAGTAACCTCTCAACCCAGAGGCAACGCCCATCCACATGAGCCACAGAGACTCAAACCAACGACATCACACACCGGAGACAGTGACACTGACCGCTGCAGAACCCAGTGCAGCAGAGGGAGGAGAACCCTGTGCAGCACAGTGCTTAAGGGACTTTTGACTTAATAAACAGAGAAGATGAAGTGTTCAGTAGAAGAGAAGCTGGTCAAGGTTCAGTGTTCATCACTTCCATCTACGTTCTCTCAGCAAGAGCAAGTGTAGCGCTGAGAACACCGCTGACCAACACGCGCCCTCGCCTGCACGCACCATCGCCAACACGCGGTGTGCTTTATTGTGCGTTATTAAAACAATTCTCAGAACACATAGGACTGTAAGCAAACACATTTATTATATTTTACATTAAAAGGAAAAAAAAAAATTTTTTCCACAGGAATGGAATGTTGTAGACTGGTGGAGCCTCTTCCTGATGGGGTGTGTGTGTGGGTGTGTGGTCATCACACAGCGATCTTTGTGTTGCGGAAGCTGGAGTTATCCCTGAGACAGAGAGAGAGAAACAACCAGATCAGAGACAAATATACACTCTGTGTGTTTGAGAGTGTGAGAGAGTGTGTGTGTGTGTGTACACATACTTGAGGCTGTCGTTGTGTGTTTTGTACTCCATGATGGTGTTAGGAGGGAGGTTCAGGACTCGGCGTAGTGTGTCTCTGATGCGTGACGTCGTCACCTGATCACTCGCTGTTTTATTCCAAATGGACAAGATGTCCTCCTGCATCACACACACACACAGAGGAGTGTTTAGAACATTATAAGTTTATTTGGTAATAAACAAAAAAGGGAGGCGGCGCTGAACTCTGACCTGAAAGCGAATGGAGACGACGACGCCACACACCTCCTCTCCCACCATGAACTGCTCTCCCAACATTGCCAGGATAATGTTCTCCCAGAACCTCGACGCCAAACCCTTACGCAGCCGGATAATCCACTTGCCTCCATTCTTATTGGCTTCATCCTAACACACACACACACACACACACACACACACACACACACACACACACACACAGGTTATATACACTCATACAGAGATTATACACACACACACACACACAAAATCTGTATAACTACAGAAATGTCACTGTGCTGCTGCTGGGCGTGCCTCCGGGTGAGGCTATGGGCGGGGCACTGAGCCAAATGTCTCAAAACTTTTGCGTACACACACACACACACACACACACACACACACACACACATGTACACACAAACCTCCCACATGGGCTTGATTCCCTCTTTGAACAAGTGGAAGTCGCTGTGACCCGTCAGATCTCCAGGACGAACCAAGTGACTGTAGAACTTCCAGAACTGTTCCACCTGTGCACGCGCACACACACACACACACACACACACACACCCACACACACTATTTACACACTTATACAAAATGACAGCTAAATACATCCCTTAACAAAATAAGTTTGTAATGCTGCTTTTGTCTATTTCTCACTACACACACACACACACACACACACACACACACACACTGACCGAGGCGACGGTGCCGATCTGTCGGATGTTCTGTTCATAGCTCTGTGTGTTTGCTGGTCTGCTGGGGGTCCGGCGCGAGTACCAGAACGTGTAGTTATACTGCAGAGGATGTTCACCTGGAGCTGGGGTTACTGTCTGCATGCGCGTGTGCGCGCACACACACACACACACACACACACACACACACACACACACACACATATACACACACACACACACACACACACACAGGAATGAATCAGCAGAGGGTCGAGTTGAATCCGGAGTCGACTCTCGGTGTGATTCTATATAAAACTGAACTCAGCTCGAACGCAGGTTATTTGATGACGTAGCTTTGCTCTGGTTTCTGATTGGTCGCCTGACTGAACAAATCAGGATCATTTCTCCTCTGAGTGAATATTTCAATAACAAAAAAAATCATTTCATGCTTTCACAACAGTGTGTGAAGTAAATACAATGTAAATATTCACCTTTCTCCGGTTATTATTGTTATTATTCACAGATTCAGAATCGGTCACATTCCTCTTCTCTTCTGCTTCTTCCTCTTTCAAACTGTATAAACAAACAAATAAATAAATCAATACTAATACTAATAATAATAATAATGGTGGTGGTGTACATAAAACGCGTGTACATTAGTGATGTGTATAGTAATACGCGGCTAAAGGCTAACTCACGTCTCAAACTGATTCATTCTGTCCGCGTGTGTAGTTCTCTTTCTGTTAAACTGCCGTCATAAAAAATGTAGAATAATGTTTCAGAATTTTTATCCGCCGAGTCTAAAGCAGGAAATCATTCAGCTCTGGAGACATGTTTTAAAATATAGTTAACAAAAAAGACAACATGCTAACCAGCTAACAACTCCATGTACCGAACATGTCACTACGCATGCGCAACCCCTCTCGTAACGGATGACGCTATACGGAAGGTCAAGAGGACAAAAATATTGCGTTGCGGAATATTGGTTTGTTTTTGTATGCTTGCTTTATCTCGTTTTTATTAATGATAATGTCTATAGAAATGACATTCCTCTTTGTTATATAAATATATATTTTTATTTCCTTTTTCTTATTATCGACTGTGTTTTGGATGCACTTCATCACAGTGACACCAGATAACGCTGCATGAATGGAAAAAAAAAACAATAGCAACTATCAGAGAAATTCTAATGGTTTCCAATACCAATACCATTACAAACCATCAGCTAACCATTAAAACCCATTACAAATTCTATGAAGGTTTCTGTTGTTTTTCTAGCAGGGTAAAAGAAGAAAACTGTTTGGGATCAAAACTCTGTGTGTGTGTGTGTGTGTGTGTGTTCTGTGTATTTTTTTTATTGTGCTTGATGATTTCAATTTTATCCACGTGTTGCTCTCAGAAACACAGTGGTGTTTGAAAGTTTGTGAACCCTTTAGAATTTTCTATATTTCTGCATAAATTCCAAAAAGGATTTTTACACAAGGCCTAAAAGTAGATAAAGAACCTGATTAAACAAACGAGATAAAAAATATTATACTTGGGTAATTTTTTTATTGAGGAAAATGATCCAATATTACATATCTGTGAGTGGCAAAAGTATGTGCACCTCTAAGATTAGCAGTTGATTTGAAGGTGAAATTAGAGTCAGGTGTTTTCAGTCAGTGGGATGATGATCAGGTGTGAGTGAGTGAGCGTCCTGTTTTATTTAAAGAACAGGGAGCTATCAGAGTCTGATCTTCACAACACATGTTTGTGGAAGTGTATCAGTTCATGAACAAAGGAGGTTTCTGAGGACCTCAGAAAAGAGTTGTTCAAGCTCATTAGGCTGGAAGAGGTTACAAAACCATCTCTAAAGAGTTTGGACTCCCCCAATCCACAGTCAGACAGATTGTGTACAAATGGAGGAAATTCAAGACCATTATTACCCTCCCCAGGAGTGGAGACCAACAAACATCACTCCAAGAGCGAGACATGGAATAGTCCACGAGGTCACATAGGAACCCAGGGTAACTTCTAAGCATCTGAAGGCTTCTCTCACATTGACTAATGTTAATGTTCATGAGTCCACCATCAGAACACCACAGAACAACAATGGTGTGCATGGCAGTGCTGCACGGAGAAAGCCACTGCTGTCCAAAAAGAACATTGCTGACCTTCTGCAGTTTGCTAAAGATCACATGGACAAGCCATAAGTCTATTGGAAAAATGTTTTGTGGATGCTTGAGACCAAAATAGAACATTTTGATGAGAAGCGTTATGTTTGGAGAAAGGAAAACATTGCATTCCAGCATAAGAACCTTATGCCATCTGTGAAACATGGTGGTGGTAGTGTCATGGTTTGGACCTGTTTCACTGCATCTGGAGCAGGACGACTCGCCATCTTTGATGGAACAATGATTTCTGAATTATACTAGCAGATTCTAAAGGAAAATGTCAGGACATCCGTCCATGATCTGAATCTCAAGAGAAAGTGGGTCATGTAGCAAGACAACAACCCTAAGCACACAAGTCGTTCTACCAAAGAATGGTTAAAGAAGAATAAAGTTAATGTTTTGGAATGGCCAAGTCAAAGTCCTGACCTTAATCCAATAGAAATGTTGTGGAAGGACCTGAAGCAAGAGTTGAAGCTGTTCTGTACTGAGGAACGTATGTAATGCAATGTCCTTATGAACTCTGTATATTTCTATTTGTGTGTTTTACAGAAAGAGTCTTGACTGTTTAATAGTTTATTTCTAGCAGTCATTAGCAGCAGTGACAGACAACTATAAAACAATCGCTCTTATTTTCTAAAATGCAAAATCTACAATAAAGTACAATTTAGTACAAAATGCATTTCAGTGGGGAACAGAGCTTTTTCATGTTGATGGTTTTGAGGCACTTGTGGAGATTTTGAAGGGTTTTTTCACACTTCTGCTCTTCTTCAGTGGAACAGTGGACTTATTTTGGAGTGTGTGCATGTTTCTGGGGACATCTTTCACTGCGACACCAGTGGGCTTGAGAGCTGGTATCCCACAATTCCCCTCTGCTTCAGAAAGAGGAGCCAGCGTGTCAGTACATCCGATTAGCTGATGATAAACACACAGAGACAATCAACACACACTCACCCACACTACGCTCCTGTTAATACTCACGTGGTATCATCATTAACACAGACGCCATGGCGGAGCCTCGTCTTATACAACACGGGGTGAGTATTCTGACATTTAACACTGGATCCCAAACAGAGACAGCAATAATAATAATAATAATAATAATAATAATAATAATAATAAAAATAATAAAAAACTCACGTAGCACTGGTTCTCTCGTATGCAGGCTTCGTGTAACTCTGCTTTCAGAGCAGCGATGTGCGACTGATATGAGGAGATCTCTCTCTCCAGAAACACCATCTTACTACACGCTAACTCATACACGTCTGTAAAACTGCGCACCAGAGCCTGCACACAAGCACACACACACACACACACACACACACACACACACTGAGGTGTGCTGAATACAGTAATAAAGCAGTGATGCAGGAACAGGAAGTGATCCAATAACTCAATCTCTCTCTCACCTGACACGCCTTCATCTCCACTCCTCCACTGTCCAGCTCCAAGCCCTGTGTGTCCTGGTGCATTGTGGGTAAGTGCAAGATGAAGTCTTCTCGTGAGGATGTGGCGTGAGAGAGGAGGAGACGATCCTTTAGCTGTTCATTATTCACACACACACACAGATCAGAACAATCAGCGTGTATTAATATGAGGTGTGTGTAGGACACATGCAGTGTTTAGTGTGAGGACTGTGTGTACATGGTGAAGACACGAACATCTCTGTGATTTATACACACATCACTCATCACCTGTCAACCCATCACAGTTATCACCATCTACCTGTTCTTGGCTGTCAGGAGAGGAACCTGATGTGGTCTTCTGCTGTTGTAGCTCATCCACCTCAAGGTTTGATATTTTGTGCATGCTGAGATGCTTTTCTGCTCAGCACGGTTGTAAAGAGTGATTATATGAGTTATTATATCCTTCCTGGCAGCTCGAACCAGTCTAGTCATTCTCCTCTGACCTCTCTACCCATCAGCCACACACAAACTCAATGTTTTTAGTTTTTCGCACCATTCTGTGTAAACTCTGGAGACTGCTGTGTGTGAAAATCCCAAGCAGGAGATCAGCAGTTTCTGAAATACTCAGACCAGCCCATTTTGCACCAACAACCACACCACGGTTAAAGTCACACTTTAGAGATCAGACTATTCACTCTGATGTCTGATGTGAACATTAACTGAAGCTCTTGACTTGTATCTACAAGACTTTGGGTAACTGCATACAGGAGCAGGTGTACAGGTGTTCCTAATAAAGTGGATGTTGAGTGTAGACTTTTTGACCGTTTTTGCTACTTTTGATGACGAGACATTTGGAAAACCCAAACTTCGAATTAAAATAACATACTCTTTTCGTCATGTCACAGTAAATAAATAATAATACAGATGCTAAAAGTCTTTATAATAAACAGATCTAAACATTACTGACCTCTCTCAATCTGCATTCCACTGACATGATGTAGCTCGATAAACACTCTTTACTCCTGACACACATACACAAACACCACACGTGATCACAGACAACACAACAGAGACAACTGTTAAATATGAAATAATCACAGTAAGTTTTGCTTTACACTGTGTGTGTGTGCGTGAGCGCATGTTACCTAGCTGCCATGCGCAGTGTGTTTTCCGCTCTGTTGATGCTCTGCTGTAGCTCCTGTTTCTCTTGCTGTGATTGACTTAGCCGTTTCCCTAGCAACTGTAGAGATTGATCTTTCCTCTTTAGCTCCGCCTTCACATCAGACAGACTCTAAGCACACACACACACACACACACACACACACGGTTCTACAATGTTTGTCGTGAACTAAAGCACTTGGTCCAGCAGTGAGAACCACTCAACACATGTGTGAGTGTATGTGTCTGCACCTGTACAGCCTGAGCAAGTATGCATGTGTGAGTTTGTGTGTGTACACGCACACCTGTACAGCCTGAGCGAGTGTGTGGTCTTTTTCCAGCTGTTCTGAGGTATGTGTCTCCATGGTAACACCGAGCTCCTGCAGCTGTGTGGCCTGTTCATGCAGGAGAGACTGTGCCTGCTGTTCCCTCTGCAGAGCCGAGCTCAACTCCTCACACACACTGCGGAACTGCTGCACTGGCACACACCACTACACACACACACACACACACAAGTTTACACACTCCATCACTATAGCTTGAAAAACATTGTGAGGATGGGAGTGTGTGCTGTACCCACTGTGTGTGTGTTGTCCTTCGTCTCACTGTGAGTGTGTGTGTTTCTGCGTTTAATACGTGACAGTTCGATCCTCAGGTCTCTCCTCTCCACCTCAGTGGAGTGTAAACGCTGAGTAAACACCAGGAAGTGCTGCTGCAGGGCAGAGACCATGACCTACACACACACACACACACAAGTTAATAAACATGCAACTATACATGTACGTGTGTGTGTGTGTGTGTGTGTATATATGTATATATGTATATATGTATATATGTGTGTGTGTGTGTGTGTGTGTGTGTGTAGGTGTGTGTGCTACCTTGTTGGTGTCATGTCTCAATGGGAGAGGGTGTGTTTTGCGGAGGTTGTTCAATCCGTGACCCAGATGCCGTGCCAAAGACCCCACATCACCATAGCAACCTGACTCTGACTCAGGCAGCAGCTTCTCAATCAGCTTAGTGAAGCTGGAACGAGCGGCCGCTAAGACACTGTGCTCTAACACACACACACACAAACACGCACACGTACAGTACTGATGTTTATATTGTTACTGGTTATGTCCATGTGATTTGATGGTCTCCAGAAAAAAAAAGTGTGTGTGTGTGTGTGTGTGTGTGTGTGTGTCTCACCGGTTCTCTGAAGCTCTGTCTGCACCTCCTGCATGCAGGTGTGTAAGATCACACACAGCTGTGAGGATGTGAGCATCTTCATCACTCTCTGGTTTTCCTCTTCCTCAGTGTGTGTGCTGCTCAGCCTCAGCTCTCTCACACACACTCCTCCACCAACTCTGAGCAGGGTGGTTGTGTTCCTGTACAGAGTGAGGAGACGAAGGGCGGCCATCACAGCAATCACATGCACTCTAAACTTCCACACACCTCCTCTGACCCCGCTCTGACCTTCAACCCTGGGGTCACTGAGCGCATGCAGTAGAGCGCTCACTTCCTGCTGGAGAGACTCAGAATCACACACGCTTTGCTGCAGCAGGGCTTTCTGACACACCAGTGCACGCACGCGGCCGTGCATCGCACACACACACCCCGCCAGCATAGCGCATGCTGCCAGGAGGGACGCATCATCACGGCGACACACACGCACCAGCTCCTGAAGGCGAGTCACTTCCTGTTGGAGGGCAGAGTGAGAGCGCTCAGAAACCCGGAGACTCTTTTCAGTGTGATCCAAACGACTCTTCAGATCCTACACACACACACACACACACACACACACACACACACACTCTGGTGAGCTGTGGTGTGTAGTTTGTTGTTCAGGTGTGTGTGTATACCTGAGCTGTGGTGTGTAGTTTGTTGTTCAGGTGTGTGTGTGTGTGTGTGTGTGTGTATACCTGAGCTGTGGTGTGTAGTTTGTTGATCGTGTGTGTGTGTGTACCTGAGCTGTGGTGTGTAGTTTGTTGTTCAGGTGTGTGTGTATACCTGAGCTGTGGTGTGTAGTTTGTTGTTCAGGTGTGTGTGTGTGTGTGTGTGTGTGTGTACCTGAGCTGTGGTGTGTAGTTTGTTGATTGTGTGTGTGTGTGTGTGTGTGTGTGTGTGTGTGTGTGTGTGTGTGTGTACCTGAGCTATGGTGTGTAGTTTGTTGATCGTGTGTGTGTGTGTGTGTGCCTGAGCTGTGGTGTGTAGTTTGTTGATCGTGTGTGTGTGTGTGTGTGTACCTGAGTTGTGGTGTGTAGTTTGTTGATCGTGTGTGTGTGTGTGTGTGTACCTGAGTTGTGGTGTGTAGTTTGTTGATCGTGTGTGTGTGTGTGTGTGTGTGTGTGTGTGTGTGTGTGTGTGTGTACCTGAGCTGTGGTGTGTAGTTTGTTGATCGTGTGTGTGTGTGTGTGTGTACCTGAGTTGTGGTGTGTAGTTTGTTGATCGTGTGTGTGTGTGTGTGTGTGTACCTGAGCTGTGGTGTGTAGTTTGTTGATCGTGTGTGTGTGTGTACCTGAGCTGTGGTGTGTAGTTTGTTGATCGTGTGTGTGTGTGTGTGTGTACCTGAGTTGTGGTGTGTAGTTTGTTGATCGTGTGTGTGTGTGTGTGTGTGTGTACCTGAGCTGTGGTGTGTAGTTTGTTGATCATATGTGTGTGTTGTGTGTCCAGCTCCTCTCTCTGTTTGATCCAGCTCTCCTCTCTCTGCTTCAGCTGCTCACACACACTTGTCAGCGCCGCCTCCTTCCCCTCACACACATTCTCTAAACATTCAATCTAACAAACAGACACACACAGGTATTAAATATCATTGATATGTTCAATCACCACAGCATAACCTATATAGTGACTAGGGTGTGTCTTATGGGACACGCCCACAGTGGACTGATGTGTACCCTCTCACCCTCTGATTGGCTGAGCTGAGGTCAGAGGTCAGCGCGTCTGCCTGCTCTTGTAGCATGATACTAAGCTCTGCCCATGAAAAACTACCCATCATGCTCTGGGGCGGGGCTACTATCACACAGCCAGTGAGGAGCCGCTGGTACAGAGTGTGCAGGAAGGTCAGCTTCTCCTACACACACACACACACACACACACACACACACACACACACACACACACACACACACACACCTGATCAACAAAATACACATCACAGCTCAGGTACATACATACACACATACTCACATCTATACAGTAACATAACCTTCCTTATATACAGGTTTATATGTTTTTGCATTTGTAAGTGTGTGTGTGTGTGTGTGTGTTTGTGTACCTGACCTGGGGTGTGTAGTTTGTTGATCAGGTGTGTGTGTTTGTGTGTACCTGGCGCTCCCTGTCATGCTCCTGTCTGAGTGTGTGTATGTGAGTTTTGGAGTGTGTGTGTTGCTCCCTCTCCTGCTCCCAGCGGCGTGTGATGCTCTGCAGTTCCATCTGCGCTTGCTCTGCTGCGTCGGCAACGCACACACGTAGACGCTCCGCCTCCTCACTCACACACACACACCGAGCCTCACATTCCTACACACACACACACACACACACACACACACACACACACAGGTAATGGAGTACAGGATATATGATCAGCTCTGGTTTTCAGTCATGTAGTCTAGCTTACACATGCTCTTTCTTCACAGCATCGAGAGCTGGGCTTACAATGCACTGAGACAAGATAAAATCAGGAGCATTGGTGTGGCCAAAGACTCCTGCTAGGATTGCAAGTTCTTTGTATTGTTATGTCAGATTTTTTTTCTCCAACTACCTTTCATTCTGCCTGTAAGCATTAATGTGCATCACCGCACACTCTCTCAGACTGTCAAAGGTGTGGTCTGTGATTTTTACATAAGACCCCAGCAGTAAAATTTTAAGGCTGCCAGGCTCTGTATACCACCAACATCCCACCAGTGAGGACATACTTGCCTGTCAATCAAGTTTCTCCACTTGCACTTGACACATGGAACAAACGAGTTGTAAAAATCACCAAAACCACTGACCATATCATTAATTCTTTGTATGTCTTACAATACCGTGCTTGCCAGCTAATCTGAACCTGTACCGCGAATGCAGCAGCAACGTAATCATCTTCTCATAGGCACAGACAAACAACACGGCATTCTGCAGGGCACTCTTGGAGGACTCTGCCGGGGGTTCACAGGCTTGCATAACCACAGACTTCTTGTTTCTTTACCAACACTATGTGCGGACGTAGGTACACTTTTACTGTCTATGCCGTGAATGGGGAGTGCAATGGTCCAGTCAGCAAAAATAGTTTGCCCCTCACTCACACCCACACATCCTCACACACACACGCACACACCTGTATGTGTCTCCTCAGGTCAGCGATGATCTCATCTTTGTCTTTATTCTCTTTGTTCAGAGTTTCAACCACCTTCACCAAGTCCTTCAGCTACACACACACACACACACACACACACACACACACACACACACACACACACACACAGAGTGAGCTCTGAAGTGATTGTTATTAACTATTATTGTCAACCAAGTGATTGTTACCTTACCTCTGTGTGATAGCGGTGTAACTCTCTTCTCAAGAGGTCCATCAGAGCAGACGGGTTCTGTTTATCTCCTAACGCACACACACACACACTCAGTAATCTGTTTCCTTCTCTTATTACATCATGATATCAAACACACACCCACACACTCAGTAATCTGTTTCCTTCTCTTATTACATCATGATATCAAACACACACACACACACACCAGTAGTGTTGATGGGTGGTGCCCCCTGGTGCTGGTGGTGATGATGGAGTAACAGCTGCTCAATTTCTTTGAGAAGACCTTCATATGTTTTCTCCACAAATACCAGCCTCTTCCGGACCTAGACACACACACACACACACACACACACACACACACACACACAGCCATGATACAGTAATAAATATTGTGCCAATACAGTGACTGGTACATGTAGTGCACACTGTGATTTAGAACACAGCCATGGAGGGAAGGAGACAGAGAGAGACAAAAAGAGAGAGAGAGAGACAGAGAGACAGACAGAGAGTGAGACAGAGAGAGACAGTAAATAGAGGAGTGTATGTACCAGGTTGAGTTCTTGCCCTCTCTCCATCTGAACTCTCTCCTGTTCATGCAGTCTAACTGACAGCTTAGCTGACTCCGCCTTCTCCCGCTCCATCTGACCAATCAGCTTAGCTGACTCCGCCTTCTCCCGCTCCATCTGACCAATCAGCTTAGCTGACTCCGCCTTCTCCCGCTCCATCTGACCAATCAGCTTAGCTGACTCCGCCTTCTCCCGCTCCATCTGACCAATCAGCTTAGCTGACTCCGCCTTCTCCCGCTCCATCTGACCAATCAGCTTAGCTGACTCCACCTTCTCCTGCTCCATCTGACCAATCAGATCAGCCAAGGCGGCCTTGGCTTTCTCCAGCTGGTCAATCAGATTGGTTTTAGAGTACTGGTACTCCTGCTTCACTCTATACACATGAAACACACATCAGTGTGTGTGCTAATAAACATCACACTACAGCACCCAGCTCATGTCATGTACAGGTGTGTTACCTGTGTGATTGTGTGTGTGTGTGTGTCCCTTACAGTGTGAGTGTGTGTGTTTGTGTGACCCTTACAGTGTGAGTGTGTGTTGTGTGTTGTCAGCGCGCTGTCTCTCTCGTGTGTGTGCTCTCTCCACTTCTCCAAGCTTGTCTTTGAGCAGCTCCAGACTGGATGCAGCCTCGGCCTGATTCCTCTTCTCTACTGACAGAGCCGCTTCCACATCCCTAAGACGCAGCTGCACACACGCACACGCGCACAAATGTGCACACACACACAGAATACAAAGTACATAACTGTTATTGTGCAATGAATAGAGTGGGCATGGCCTCTGTATCCATCAGTCTCAAAGAGTAGGTGTGGTCTATGTGTCAGTCAGTTCCAGTGATGGAGGCATGGTAGTACCTGAATGACTTCAGCGCTGACCTTGAACTCCAGGTGAGCAGCTCTCTCTGCCTCCACACTCTCCTCCAGAACCTTTACTCTCTGTATAGCCATCTGCATACACACACAATTGTATACACTTTACTACAAATTATGTGAACATTAACAATATGGTAGCACTTAATCTTCTGTGCGTGTGTGTGCGTGTGTGTGTGATGTCTCACCTCCACCTTCTTCTTCATCCTCTCTTCACGCTCCATACTCTTCCTCAGCTCAGCAGTCCTCACTCTGAGCTCCTCGGCATCTCGCTCTCTGTCCCTCTGCACACTGTCCATCCTGTCCTTCAGCTCCTGCAGTGTGTCTTTCTGCTCCTGACACACACACACAGAAATTCAAAAGCTAGTTGAATTGAACCCCCCGCCCCCAATCTCTAGCTCTTTCTCTCACTCTCTCACACACACACACACACACACACACACACACACAGGGTACCTGCAACAGTGTGTCCAGGCGTCTGTTCTCCTCCTGCAGCAGTTCTCTCTCTGTGCTAACGCTGTGAATCAGATGGTCCCTCTCACGCAGCTCCGACTGGAGGCTCCGCTCATCATCATATCGAGCTTGCTGAGTGATTTCCAAAGCTCTCTGTAGATCAGAGGCCCTCTGATGCAGCTCTGCACTGAGGCCTACAGACACACCAATACATATATAACAGAGCTAAACTATAATAGGCCCTATGACACATGTCCCCATTGAGGCACACACACAAACACACACACGCACGCACGCACAGTACCCTCTAGCTGCTGGTTGTGTGTGATCAGGCCGGCCATCTTATCCTCAGAGTGACTTTTCTGAGCTGCTGCATCTCTTTTCACCACAGCGAGCTCATACTCCAGTGTCTGTCTCTGAGCCTCTCCTTTCTCCAGCAGGGCACGACAGCGAGTGAGCTGAGCCTGGTAATCTGACACCTACACACACCCACACAAAACAGAGTAAAACTGTCAGTTTCAGAGACAAATCTTTTGAAAACACTGCAATGAGCATTCATGTTTGAATGAGTTTCCCAGGTGCATGGGAGAAAAAAAACAATCTAGCTCCACCCACATCAAAGCAGAACGAAAGCAAAATGAAATTGTTCTTGTATGCGTGTACATCATGTTGTGTAAATGAGTCACATGCTCCTGAGGACACATCACCTCCTGGTTGTACTTGGAGCTGAGCTCGAGCTTGTCCTTCTCCAGCTGGTTGATCCTCCATCTCAGCTCCTCCTCTTTGTCACAGCCCCGCCCTTCTGTCTGCAGCTGACCAATCGCCTCTCTCAGCCTGGAATGAGAATGACGTCAGTGTGCTCAGTGCAGTGATTTATGTTTCTGTCTCTCTTTCCAGTCATTACAATGACCTGCCGATCTCCTGCAGATCCCCCTGAGTGGAGCGCGTCACGGTGTGAGGGTGAGACGCATGTAGAGACGCTTTACTCAGTCCACCATCCCTGCGTCTCGTCCTGTCACGAGCTCCATTATCACCTCGCTGCGTCTGCCGGCTCTCAGACATGATCTCAGCGTCCTGCTACTGTCTGCTTCATCTGAAACAAACACAGACACAGACACAGACACACACACACACACACACACACACACACACACACAGCTGTACGTTATTTACAAACAACACACTGAAGGTTAAAGGAGAACACTTTCTTGACCATGGAAGTGTTTTCATTTGTGTCCAAAATCAAAGTGTCTCATCTGATTGACTACATGTGACGTAAGAGGAATGTTTTATAGATTTCATTTTTTTTCCTGATAAAAATATTTAGAAAATGCTAGCTAATTAATAACATTATTATAGTAAGGACTAAACTGTAAATATAAACAGTTTTATGATAATAAATTAAATCAGATGTGGTGTTGTTGTTGTTTACGGTCGCTATAGAGCTGCTGCTAGCATTAGCCGCTTAGCTAGCGAACAAACTTTAAAAATTAGTTTAACATCAGTCTTCCTGTATACAGTCAGTTAAACACTGAATCCATGAGAAGATAAAACGCTGTTTTTTTCCACTGGCGATGTGTACCAAGTAAACAAATTATAATAAATAATAATTCCATCAACACTCACCTGAAATTTACAGTCCGTTTAAATCTGACGCCGTTTCGCTTCCGAAACAAACGCGATGGCGTCACTTCCGCTCGCAGGCAACCAGAAGGTACGCCATTGCCTCACGTCCTGTGAAAATAATCGCTACAAGGAATTATGGCGTCCTTCTCACTTTTTAAATGCGCACACTCATTTACTTTCCTTACTTCTTTTTTGTATTGTTTATTAGAAATCCTAAATCCTGTTTTCTGTTTAGTTTTTATTTAAATGCAGTCTAAATACATTTAGAAAATGGTTTAACATTCATCATAAAACGTAACAGTTTTTAGGCTTTCCTTGTCGTTCACCTATATAAAGGTGATTATTAATTAGACAGGCTCATAAATTTGGGGCTTGTGGTGCACAGTCTGCTTTTATGTGCATATTATTCACTCATTAAATCATAAAATTCATTCAATTAAATCATAAAATAACATTGAGTTTTCTCACTATCCGGATCTTTACATGAGAAATAGCATTTACTTCAGAGAACTTTACATTAAAATGGTAGGAAAATAAGATAAGATACGATCAGCTCTTATGAATCCCCTATGGTGGAAATAAAGTTTTACAGCAGTGTGATAGTGAGAATAGTCAGGTAGAAATGAAATAGAAATATAACAGGAGCAATGTTAACATGTGAAGTTATTAACTATATTTTGTATATAAGTGTTTATAGTAGATGTAGTAAAATTGTAGCACACAAAGTACAGGACAAGTCCATCAGCTTTTTCACTCAGTGCTGTGTGTGTGTGTGTGTGTGTGTGTGTCCCTGTCCATGGTGCTGAGCGGCTCTACTCTTTCTGTAGAAACACACACACATACAGAAACTCATCCCTGTCCTGCACCAGTACTGTTCTGCACCATGAACTCAAGTGTTTATAGCATGAGGATGGCAGTAATGTACACATGGTATTACACATAATAATCATGCTAAACCTTGAGCTTTTAAACATATGAATATTGTAAACACAGAAACATTTATAATCACAATCACAGATTTGTACTAATCAGACCCGTGTTGTTTAAAAAGATTCTCTTTGCTAAATGCAGTAACCGAGGGAAATAAAGCGCACTGTCCGAGACCTCGCTGGTCTGCTTTTTAAACTTTACCATGAAGGAAGGGTTTTGTTTTTTTTTGGACTTAAAGGGGAAAAATGTGATCATGAGCAGCACTAAGATTTATTTTATAATGAAGAGGCATATTTTTTGGTTTAGACTTCTTTCAGTGACCTCCTGCTGTATGTTTTCCTTTGGTTCCCACAATACTGTTCCACTACCTGCTGAGAATGGTGCAGTGGGACTTTGGTTCCATGTTGCATTTGGTTATAAACCTGTAATTCCGAATCGCTGTCCAGCAAAAGCATAAGAAGACACCGCCTCAGCTTAAAATTCCCAGTCGTGAACTCGGGGTCGTCTTCTCAACTATGAATTCCTTCCCTGTTTATGGACCGATGTCAAATCAACATAGCGGCTTGCAGTGTCAGCGGTAAATGCAGCAGCGCTCTTCCTTTTAAATGAGTTCTACTGTATTTACACACATTATCTTTATATCAA
>NC_030430.2:8867500-8887500 GCF_001660625.3 Ictalurus punctatus | reverse complement strand
TGCACACCCCTAAAACTTAATAAACTAATACTTAGTAGAAGCAGCTTTAGATTTTTATCACAGCATTCAGTCTTTTTGGGGAAGAGTTGTTGACTTAGCAATATTTTGCCATTCTTCCTTATAAAAGTATTCTAACTCTGTCAGATGGGCAGGGCGTGTCCTGTACACAGCCCTCTTCAGGTCATCACACAGATCTTTGATTGGATTTAGGTCTGGACTCTGGCGGGGCCGTTCCATAACCGTGACCTTGTTTTGGTGAAGCCGTTCCTTTATTGATCTGGAGGTTTGCTTCGGATCGTTGTTGTGCTGAAAGGTGAAATTCCTATTCATGTGAAGTGTTTTGGACTTAAGGTTTTGTGCCAGAAGTGACTAGTATTTGGAGTTATTCATTATTCCCTCCACCCCGATTAAAGCCCCAGCTCCAGATGTAGAAAAACAGCCTCAAAGCATGATGCTACCAGCCCCATGCTTCACTGTGAGGATGCTGTTCCTTTGGTGATGTGCTTTGTGCTTTTTTTGTGCCAAACGTATTTTCAACAAAGTTCAACTTTGGTCCCATCAGACCGACCGTAACGCATTATTCCACACGATTTGGGAGATTGGATTATTTTCTAACATTTAATTTAGGTTAAAAAAGGCTTCCATCTTGCCCCCCTACTCCACCGCCCAGAGATATGAAGAATTCGGGAGATTGTTGTCACATGTAGGGAGCAACCAGTACTTGTTAGAAATTGCTGCAATTATTTTAATGTTGCTGTAGGCCTCTCAGCAGCCTCCCTGACCATCAGTTTTAGAGGGACGTTCTGTTCTTAGTAGTGTCACTGTCGTGCCATATTCTCTCCAGTTGTTAACTATTATCTTTACAGTGTTCCATGGTCTATCCAATGCCTTGGAAATATTTTGTAACCCTCTCCTGAATTATATTTTTCAACAATCAGAAACCGTACCTGATTGTAAGCTCTTTGTAGCCCATGGCTTTTCCAGCTGGATGTTACCAAGAAGATGTCAGGAGAATCTTACAGGAACAGCTGGACTTTATTTGGGGTTAATCAGTCACTTTAATTGATGTTAGGATGAACATCAATTAAAGGATACATCCCATTCCAGATTTATTCCTCTATACTGTTATAATGCGCTCCACTCTTCTGGGAAGGCTTTCCATTAGATTTTGGGGCATGGCTGTGGGGATTTGTGTTCATTCAGCTACAAGAGCGTTAGTGAGGTTGAGGTCAGGCGCTGATGTTGATGTGAAGGAGTCTCCAGTTCATTCCAAAGGTGATCAGTGGGGTTGAGGTCAGGGTTCTGTGCAGGACACTCGAGTTCTTCTACCTTCTTCCAACCTTCACACACCACATCTTCATGAAGCACACTTATTTATTTATTTTCTGTGTATTAATGGAAACAGAAATAGAATTGACAAACAGTTGGGCATTTTAGTTATCGGTTCAAGAAAGTCAGGGAATACTGAAGGAAATAAACAGCGACATTACAAAACCTCATCACCCTGAGGAATTCACCTCCGGCTCCGGTAGTGACGTCATCACGCGGCAGTCCGTCGCAGTTACGTAACGCCGCCGCCGGAGGCGCTATAGAGCTGCAGAGAGAAGAGAAGAGAAGAAGACAGAGAGATTGATTCATGGTAAACTCGTGTGATTGTGTGCGTTTCTTTTCTGTAAACTCCGCTTCGTGTTTCTCCCTCTTCACAGCCTGCTCATTCTCATTTTATCTCACATTTAAACTCGCTTTATTTCTGATAAGATGGACATGAAGAAGAGGATTCACTTGGAGCTGCGGAACAGGACGCCGTCAGACGTGAGCTGCACATAATACTTTTACTAATCAGTTAAATAAATAAGGGTTTAATGGTGGAAGCGAAAGAGCTGGAGAGAAATGTTACACACTGTAATTACAGTTTCATTCCTCAGCCGCACGTGTGTGCGCGCGCGCGTTCACGCTGCTGTTTAACTCGTTTTGACTTGCTCAGAGTGGGGTTTTTTTTACGTTATTTAGTGACTAATTTCTGAGCGCTGGATGCCTTTAGGCCTGTATATTTAAGGTGATTATTATCAGTCTGCTCTGTACACTGGGTTTGTTCTCAGGCTGCTGAGTGTTTGCTGTGTGGAGAGAAAAGTAGGTCACGTGACTTGTCTTTGAAAGTTAAACATTTGCGTTTTGTAATCACTATATTTGTTGTTATCGGGCCACAGAGACGCGACTAGGTTAACAACACCCTGACTGAGAGATGTAACTAACATTATACACGCGTTGTGAGGAAAAAATCGTTTTTACTGAGGTGAGTTAGCGATTAGCGACTCTATCTCGCGCGGTCTTCCCGCCATGAGCGTTGTGTTCCACACAGAAGCGCGCACTCCGAGACGTTCTGCACCCCTACCGCTTCCGGTCCTATTGATGAATCCGAGCGCTAGCTTAGCGTTTAGCTAGTCTTTTATTTCGCCTGTATTTACGCGTAGAAATTTTTCTCTTAGTTCTTTAATAATAATAATAATAATAATAATAATAATAATAATAATAATAAATCAATTATTATTATTAACAGCCTCTATTGTCAGTGAAATTAATTTAGTGATTTGTATTATATGGCGTGTGATAAAATGCTAACAGTGGCGACGGAAATGGCTTCACTACTTGCTAAATATCATAAGTATTTAATTTGAGGGGGGAAAACATTTCAGTGGTGAAGCAGAAACGATGAGTTTTCAATATGTATGTTAGCATATGAGCTAATGCTGCTAACGCGTTGGAATGACTTGATTTTAAACCAGGCGGTTACAACACCTACCCAACAAGGGTCTTTTGGGTGCAGGCCATGCTGGAGGAGGCAGGATCCGGGGTTGTACCGACTGTGGATAGCATTACGTAGTGTGATTTGGTTACTATGGCAACACGACAGTCTGCATTGAGGAGAAAAAATGAGCGGTTATTATACAAGACTAATTTGGGTGTAAAATATTTAGGGCTGCAACTAACAACTATTTTAATTGGTCAACTAATTTTATTTTAATTGGTTAACTAATTTTATTTTAATTGATTCATCGGATGGGGCGATTTTTTTTGTTGTTTATTTAAAGTAAAATCCACAAACTCAGTGTTATAAATATAAACTTTACACAACTGTTTGTTCGAAACAGAAAAGAACCCAATACACACACACAAGAATATATGATTAATTTAGGAGTGTAGTTTAATTCGGTTCTTTTTTGTGAATCCATAAAAAAAAAAGCATAAATAGTTAACCAAATAAATGTTTGTGTTATATATATATATATATATATATATATATATAAATTAGATGTCTATATGCTTCTTTTTTTTTTTTTTTTTTAATGGATGCACAGAATTAAACTACAGTCCTAAATGAATAATAAAAACTCCCTTTCACTGCACCTCGTGGTTTCTGTTCCTCACTGCCTTTAGGAATATTATTTTACTTGTTTATTTTTGATCATAGTGTTTAATTAGACATTACAGATCTTAGTCGCACTACACTGCATCACCGCGTCTACACAGCGCATGATCAGCAACGTGGGCTCGTTACAAACACACCACTTCTGTTATAATGAATGACACAAGTATCACTGCAAATGTGCAAATACAGCATATAATGGCAATAAACTATAATTAAATGAAACCTTTTAAGCAACTCGTGACCACATCACTGTCATGCTCGTGTTACACAAACATTGCTTTATAAAGTTTGATCTTCTCCATGGTGTTTAAAATAAAATGCTCCCTGACTTAGAGGTCGCACACTTCCTTCCTCAGTCACGTGACGATTTCGCCTCCGTCTGTTGGAGACTGAGGTCATGCTGGGAATAAAAGGTAACGCTGACTAACAGTAATGTGAAGAAAGTCAGCGTCGGTGACTCTGGGTATTAGGCTAAAACTAACGGTGTCGCATTACGTGCGTAAAGAAGTGGCTTATACTTCCGGTTAGTGTAAAAAAAAAAAAAAAAAAACACTAGTGATATTTGAGATGATATTACCTTTCTAAAATCCACCCACTAGACGGTAGTGCGTGGTGTAAGTGTATAGTACTTCATTTGGGACACAACTTTATTTACTCTCAGGCGTCTTTTCGGAACAGAAGTAGTGTAATGAGTAAATCTCCCCCGTGCCGCGCAGACAAACTAATCGATAATGAGTTACGTTGACAACGATTATCATAATCGATATTTATCTATTAGTTGTTGCCGCTCTAAAAATATTTACCATTTATTTCAATTAAAGTTTACACACATTGCATATTCATATCTGAAACTGTAACACCAGTGGAAAAGTTTATTCCTGAGCTTTAGCTACACACACATGCACTTATTTCAGGTAAACTGGCAGGAATAAGTATTTAATCTTTATGAAATTTCAACTCCAAGATTTCAAAGATGCATAAAAGATTAAAACTGAAATGAAACAAATATTTTGTGATGTAAAAACGATTGAAAGAAGGATTTACAGTGAGGACAAACAGAAGATTTTAGTACAATAATAATAAACTAGCTAATTAGACTAATGGGAATTCTGTGTATAATTGTGTGTATGTGTGTGTCAGGTGTGTGAGTTGGTGCTTGATAACTGTCGCTCTGATGAGGGGAAGGTCGAGGGTCTGACGTCTGAGTTTGTGAACCTGGAGTTCCTCAGTCTGATTAACGTGGGTCTGACGTCGATCTCCAACCTCCCCAAACTGCACAAACTCAAGAAGGTGAGAGAACATACACACTCTTCCTGTGTGTGTGTTATAATGGTGTAATGAATGTGTTACGTGTTTAACCTCGGTTAAACGTGTGTGTGTAGTTGGAGCTGAGTGATAACCGGATCTCGGCTGGTCTGGAGATTCTGGCGGAGAAGCTGCCCAACCTCACACACCTCAACCTGAGTGGCAACAAACTGAAGGACCTGAGCATGCTGGAGCCACTGGTGAGCCCTGACCTCTTACCCGTCAGGAGGGATGCTCTCTTGTTCTCTCGCTCTCTTGTTCTCTCACACTCTTATGATCATTGTATGTGTGTGTGTGTGTTCCAGAGAGATTTGCCACGTCTGAAGAGTCTGGACCTGTTTAACTGTGAGGTCACGACCCTGGATGATTACAGGGCGAGTGTGTTTAAGCTCCTTCCCCAGATCACCTACCTGGATGGCTACGACCCCGAGGACCGAGAGGTTAGCGACTCGGACGCGGAGGGAGGTGACGAGGATGAGGATGAAGGTACACACAGGGACCTAATGGTCTGTCTGCACACTACTGCGGAAGGTTAAAGGTCAGCCTGCAGGATGTATAACTATTTTCTCCTCCACTGTACAGTGAACTCTGAGGAAGATGAGGATGAAGATGGAGATGATGATGATGATGAGGACGAGGAAAATGAGGAGGATGAGGATGATGAAGAGGCGAGTGGGGATGAGGTGAAGCCTCACACACAATACACACACTGTAGCCCTGTGTAATATCTGTCTCACTCTCACTCTCTCTCCCTCTCTGTCAGGAGGAAGACTCGGGTCAGGAGGATGGTGAGGATGATGAGGAGGAAGATGATGATGATGATGATGATGAGGAAGGTCTGTTCCAGAGTGCTATAATTCATGTTTCTCTCACTCACTCACTCACTCACTCACTCTGTGTTTGGTTGTAGATGAGGACGAGTGTAAAGGAGAAAAGAGGAAACGAGACCCAGAGGATGAAGATGATGATGATGAAGATGATGATGATGATTGAGTTCGGGGTGTGTGTGTGTGTGTGTGTGTGTGTGTGAGAGAGAGAGAGAGATGAGTTTTAATGTGTTATTTTTTTTAACCCCACTCAGACCCCATGTTGAAGTTCTCTCCTGACTTTTTTTGTTTTGTTTTACATTTCTGTTTTTCATCCAGATTGAGTACAGACTTTGTAAATAAAATGTGTTTTCTAAGAGTCAATGTGTGTGTGTGTGTGTGTGGACTATACCTGTTACTCTCGGGACCTCTGGCGTCCTTTTATACTCTGCTCTCATGGATATCAAACAATTGCAAACACAACACAGGTTTATCCCCCCCAAAAAATCTTTGTTAAATGTGACCAACAACTATTGGTCTTCTATGAGTTCATATGAGAAATATTTGAAGTATTTTCCCATTGATATTTAAAAAAATTTAGTACACCTGTGTGATTAGGAACAGGAAATTGTTCAAACATGACTTCCTGTTTCACAGGGGTATAAATATGAGGTAACACATGCCAAATTTCCTTAGTCATTCATAACATCACCACATGTTTGGAAGGGTTTCAAGAAAAAAGCCTCTACTCTCAGCCAAAAACTTCAGATTGCCAGACATTCATGGAACTTCAAATGGGATCGGGTTCTTAAGGTCAGAGGAAACCAAAATTGGCAATAAACACCAGAGGTGGTTTTGGCACACACAGAGAGGTAGCCATATGGAAAAGTACTTTATGCTCATGGTTAAATATAGTGGTAGCTCTTTAATGTTTTGGGGCTGTTTTTCTGCCAGATGACCTGGACATTTTGTTAGGATACATGGCCTCATGGACTCTTGTCAATTATCAACAGCTATTAAATGAAAACCTGAGTGCCTCTCCCAGAAAGTTTAAAATGGGCTGTGTTTGCATTTTATAGCAGGACAATGATCCAAAACATACATCAGAATCAGTTTACTGACAACAAAATGAAGGTCTTGCCATGGCCATCCCAGTCCCCTGACCTGAAACCAATAGAAAACCTGTGGTGTGAACTGAAGAAGAGAGTCCACTAGCGTAGACCTCAAAATGTGAAGGATCTGGAAAGATTCTGTATGGAGGAATGGTCTCAGTTCACTTGCCATGTATTCTCCAATCTCATCAGGCATTATAGGAGAAGACTCAGAGCTGTTATCTTGCCAAAGGGAGATAAAGTGTTGACTACAAGGGTGCCAATAATTGTTGCACACCTATGATTAACGAAGATATTTTTTGATAAACCTGTGCTATGTTTGTAATTGTTTGATATCCATGAGAGCAGAGTATTTTTGTAAACAAAATACTGAAAGGTTAAACAATAAGTGATTTGCTTCTTTGCTCATATTTACCAAAGGGTGCCAATATTAGTGGAGGGCTCTATATAATTCCAGTGAGTCACATGAATTAATAGGAAATGGAGTTTATTTTAATATATTAATACATACCAATATGCACAACAGGCCATAAATACTGGTGGTGGGATGAAGCAAAGTTACTGTTATAGAAAACTAATCAACACCTGACCAATCACAATCCAGATATATTCTGTAATAATTTATATATCTACTCTTTAATCCTGCCTCAAAGGTCTTTCACCTCTTTTAAAAAGCTTTTGGATATTTTCATTTTTAATATTTTAGCCCTGCACCCCCCCCCCGAATATTCATAATTCTTCAGATTGATTTTCTGTTGCTTTAATCGGTGTGTGGGTCCACAAAGATTTTGTGGAAAACATGCAAAACAGCAATATTCTCATTTTCCCCTTCATTTTTGAACTGACTTGTTCCTGATTGATAGTGCACTGATCAAAGAAAAGATTGTGCATGCACCAATGATATATAGAGGTTATATAGAAGTCAGAAACATTTCATTTATCATGTGATCATGTGACACCTCACCTTCCCCAGCATTCATACAGAAACAGACTGTGCTCTCATTCTCTCCAGCACATAGTAATTTTGAGGGTGCCAATACGTTTGGAATCACCATGAGTTTTTTGTTCTTTATACCAACAGAAATCTGGTTTAAAAAAAATTATTTAAATAGTTTATTCGGGAAAAAAAATATTACAGTTTAAGATCAACATATAACCCATAATGTGACATGGATCTATGCTTATTTTAATGCAGGGTGCCAACATTTCTGCACACACACAGGGAGTGTAGATAAGAGTGAGTTTATTATAAAACTGTACTCTACACATGGCTGAAACACAAACCCGTACAAAAATAAACACATCACAACATCTGTGACTTATTGCTTAGGCTGGTCTCACACTAACACACACACACACACACACACACACACAAACACACGCGCGCGCTCACACACACACACACACGTTAAAACCCCCCAAACCCCAGTGAAGTGATCCTGCATAGACGCAGCAGCTATCTCACACACACACACACACAGCGAGACTCTACTCATCATCCTCATCCTCCTCATCGTCGTCTTCCTCCTCATCTTCATCATCCTCATCGTCATCATCATCAGCTTCGACCATAGGTTTCCTAGTGGAGCCTGTGGGTCGTCCTGGGCCTCGTTTGGAAGCTCCACCCCCAGCCCCGCCCTTAGCGCGGTACGCAGCAACATCCTACAGGAAACAATGGGTATATGTGTGTACACAACACGCATCATATCACCACAGCTGATAAAGTCGTAACCCTTTAACGAGGCCAAAGCAGATACTTGCTGTTCACATCCCACTGGGACAATTTACACCAAAACACTGACTCAAGTTCTAAAATAAACCCAAAATATCTGCTTTGGTCTCATTTAGGGATTAATTCCTAAAATCTTGTCATAACATCACATGACCTTTTTGTTGCTGTTTGACAGTACAGCTGAATGATGCTGATATTTACTAATAAAAACCATAATGCAGACTCCAGATAAAAGTTGGGTCACTCCCTCAAGTGAGTGTGTGATGATCTGAACATGTACTTTGTACGATGTTAAAGATAAATGTGATGTTACTCGTTCACTGACTATCAGAAATATCTGAAGTGAACGAGTGAGATGAAGGTTCACCTTCTCGTATTTCTGGCGCAGGGCGGCTGCTTTCTGCTCGTAGGGCGTGCGGTCTTTAGGGCTCTGTTTGCCCCACATCTCAGCCAGCTTCTTAGCAATGTCTCCGATGGTCAGACTGGGGTACTCGCCCTTCACCGTCGGCCTGTGCTCTGAGCAGAAGACAAAGAACGCCGACCTGGACAAAGAGAAGGAGACAGGTTTCAGCTGCAGCGTGTCTAATGTTGAGAAAACCTCTCGGATGGCGAGTGATGGGATCGGGGCACGTACGGGGGACGTTTGGGAGCGTTAGGGTCCTTCTTCTTCCTCTCCTTCTTCCCCATGCCTTTAGGAGGGATGTAGTTCTTCATCTCCCGATCGTAGCGGTCTTTGTCAGCCCTCGCCAGATCTTCAAACTTCTTCTTCTCAGTCGCAGCCAGAGTCTAAACACACACACACACAACCATGTTACACCCACTTAACCACACACTAACCAACAGTGACATGTTTTACACACACTCACACACCTTCCATCGCTCTGAGCAGGTCTTGGAAAACTTGGTAAAGTTCACCGTGGTGCCCGGGCTCTTCTTCTTGTGCTCTTCCCGACAGGAGAGAATGAAGAAGGCGTACGCTGAGGTCCGGCCTTTCGGTTTATTTGCATCTTTCACCATGGCTGCAACAAGAACACGAAAATATAATAAATTCACTTTATATGTGCAGTGTGCAAGAATAAATCCCATTAAATGCACTTTAACAAGTGTAGGTGATATTATTCCTCAATCTCAGTAGTGCACTTGGTTTGTGTGGTTTTATTCAGTTAACGTCAGATTTAATGTTGAGCCAGTTTTTTTTTTACGTCAGAATTTTTACTATGTTTTTATTAGTTGTATGTGTATATATTTGGACGATTATTTTGTAGAATTGCTTAAACGTGAATTGTATTCGATGAGAAATCAGATTCACTTCAGTACAACTGCCCGCTGTGGTGATTAGCAGCCGCTGCTAATGCTAAGCTAACCAGAACAATGGTGCCTCCATTTTCTTTCCCGCTTAATCCTACACCATCACGTCTTTCCCACTGAGTCCAGACTAATCCCGCCTTCCTGTGCCATGATTGGTTAACTTATTACGAGCACGAATCACTAACCAATTACAGCGCGGAAGGCGGGCACGTATCGACCAATCAGAGGACAGTAAACCAGATTTGTCGGGAAATGGCTGAGGGAAAATAACGCTACTCCATTCTTCTCACTGTCCCTGTGCTGATCTGTTGTTTATCTGAAACCTTGACGTATTTTTCACATTTTTGATTTCATATTAAAATGAAACAAAACGTAAATGTCTACTATGTGATTGAGTATGCAAATTTCAGTTTGCGCATTGGGTAAAAATAAACAAAAGATTAGTGAAACAGAAAAACTAAGCCCACCCATCCCCCCGCGCGTTCACATCTAAACTCAAACGGCTTAAAACGTACAAAATAACAAAACGCAACACTGCTTGATTAATATGTTTATTTAACCACGATGAACAACTTCACACACTGAAAAAGACTTAACGGTCCCGCTAACTAACGTTATACAGCTATTTTTTTTAATTTTTTTTTTACAAACGCGACAATAGTGAAGATTTCTTTATACACGGATATTACACACACGATTAAACCAAATCGTTACACCAACATATATCAGTCCGTAAATGCTTTATGTAAAGAATTAATAATAAACGCGTTGTTATTATTATTATTACTTATACACACGCATACCTGCTACAGGATCACTCCGTCTCCACTCCGCTACTGTTTATGTTCTTCTGCGTAGTTACTGTGGCACACAAGCCCCGCCCACTTACTCTGCTTCCATTGGCTAGCCCGTCTTTCTTTTCTGTACTGATTGGTTGACTCTACAGTCTGTCATAATTTAAATTCCAATCACCAGTCCGCGCGTGAGATTCTTGAGCTGATTGGTGGAAATCGCTCCTTCATGAAATACAGCTAAGAAATAAAATATTAATGTTATTTTTTCCTAATTTTTTCCTTTATGGGGTTTCTATTTCAGACTTCTATTATCTGTCTCAGTTTATAATTTTATTTCTTTCCTTTTTATTGTAGTATCTCTCATTGTATATCTTTTCTATTTCAATGTATCATTTTCTCCCTTTGAAATTTTATTTAACAGTTTAATGTCATTTTATTTTCCGTTTACTATTTTCCTCAGTTGAAGAAGAGAAAACTGCTAATTAAAATAGATAATGTGAAACTGAAAAAAACGTTATTATCTTAAATATATATTATATATATTGGCACCCTGTCCAGGGTGTACCCCGCCTTGTGCCCGATGCTCCCTGGGATAGGCTCCAGCTTTCCCCGTGACCCTGAAGAGGATAAGCGGTATAGGAGATGGATGGATGGATGGATATATGATATGTATCCTTTAGAGTTAAAGCAGCTCCGCACGGTCAGTGTCCCCCAGCGGCGCGCCACACTCCGGGCCTGTAGGTGGCGCTGAAGCTCTGTGTGTCCAGCAGGGGCAGTAATGAGCTGCACAGCGCTCAGGTTTATTTAGCTAGTGAAGAAGTAGTGTTGATGTGGTTTTGAATACGTTAGCGGGAGCGTCGGGTTTATTTTTAAGGAAGGTTTCTAGAGAATAAATGTTAATAACACATGAATAACAGGGTTAATCCTGTACCTGCGGTAAGAGAGAGTCAGTAAGTGGTCCTGAACGCGCTTCATGTTGGAGATGGAGGAGTTTATGGAGCATTATAAACACCTCACCGCAGTGGTATGGAGCTCAGCAGCTAGAATCTATAAAAACCTAAATATGTTTATAGTGTATGATTAGAAATGTCCAGTTTGGGTCATTTGGGTCTCAGACTCGACTACCCTGTATATTTTCACTACAATTATATCTTCTACACCTCTTTATTGCACTCTGCATCCACATGTCAACTATCGGCATATTTTGCTTTTTATTTTGTTGTTTGGTTTAAGGTCTCTCTCTCTCTCTCTCTCTCTCTCTCTCAGGAGCAGGCGTGGCTGTGTGAGGTGTACACAGGGGTGTGTGATTGGCTGCACCCGGTTGTGGGTGTGTCTCTGGGTGTGTTGGAGGAGCAGCTGGCGCATGCTGTGGTGCTGAGACTTCAGAGGACTCATCACTCTCTCCCCATCAGCTACAGGTGAGTGACGAAGGGGCGGGGCTTCACTGCTCAGGTGTGTGTTAGTGCGGCTATAAGACACTGAGGTAAGTGTGTGTGTGTGTGTGTGTGTGTGTGTGTGTGTGTGTTAGGTTCGTATCAGTAGCACAGCTGATCAGCACCCAGCGCACATCCTGCTTCAGCAGCCTCACCTGGAGCACCAATCAGCACAGAGAATGGAGCAGGGAGGCGGAGCAACACCTGCCCAGTCACAAGGCCCTCTCACGCACTAACCTTATCCTGATTGGCTTGCTGTGTGACGGGCGTGTCTCAGCTCAGTGTGACGGCTCTTGGAGAGTGAGAGATGCCAGTGGTAGTGTGCACTGTGAGGTACTTGTTTATTCCTTGTGTGTGTGTATGTGCGTGTGTGTATGTGTGTGTGAAACTGACACACCCCTTGTCCTGCGGCTCTTTGTCAGGTTCTGAGCTCGTCACCGCTCTGGCTCGGGAGGCTGATGCTCTTCCCCACCTGGAACTACATTTCCTACAACGCACCAGGGCCAGGACAGCAATCTGAAGGCTGCTTAGAGCTGATCGACTCGCCTGTCTGTGTGACCCCTGACCTCACGGCGTTTGACCCCGGAGGGTCACTGAGTGATGTTATTGGGGTCAAGAAGGCAGCCAGACTGCTGAGACAGAAGTGAGTGAGATTTATTCTTTTATTTATTTCAACACAAAACTGTTTCTGCGAGAGAGGCGTCGTCTAACTGCTCTCCGAGACTGAGCTCCCTACAGACTGCACTTCATCTTCATTACGGAGGGATTTGGAACACGGCTCAGTGTGTAGGGGTGTACATGAATGACTTTAAACACTGTGTGTGTGTGTGTGTGTGTGTGTGTGTAGGAGCAGTAGAGGAGTGTATATGTGTGTGTATGGAGAGGTGTGTGTGATCTGCCCCCTGATGGTCATTTCTGGAAAAACCTTCTTCTGCCTGGTCCTCAGTGAGGGAGACTCCACCATCCCTGTACTGGTCACGGTACCGTTTGTTTATTTGCTTGTTTGTTTGTTTGTTTATAATGTCATTAATGTCACCTATGTACTTTTTGTTTATTTATTTGTATTTATGTTATTAAAGTAAAAAAAAGGATGTTTGTTTAATTTATTTTAGCTTGTAGTTATTAATTATAATTGTTGTGCTGTTATTGTGTGTGTGTGTGTGTGTGTGTGTGTGTGTGTGTGTGTGTGTCCATGTCCACCAGGTCCCAGAGTGTGTGTACTGGAGACAGTGTGCATCTGTAGGACAGAGTGTGTGTATTTCAGCGCTGCGTGTGTGTTCTCTTCGAGGGTGGGCGGGGCAACGAGTGCTGTCTGTCACCGCAGAGTCCCACCTATATCCAAACTCCAGAATAGGTGGAGAGTCTGAGGTCACGGACACACACGCGGATTCGCACTCGGAATCACACACACAGTCACAGTCACAGTCACACACACACACGGACACACACCTGCAGCAGGAGTATGAGGAGGCCCAGGTGCATGATGGTCCGGTGCGAACAAAACTCTCCAAAATCATCAGCTACAGGGTGAATCCACACACACACACACACTCCATAGACGCACTCTCATTAGGATTAATTCTAGCATTTGTGGGCGGAGCTTTAAAATGAATAATTGTCTTATTTATATTCATAGAATTTTTTTTTTCTTGAATGAATTATTACTTCCTGGTTATAATTATAATCATCCTGTTTTGTTCTTGGATACTCAAACACACACACACAATTGTTGGATTTACAGGGCCGCGTCACTGGAGTCCGGGACGCGGAGGCGGGGCTTTATGAGATTGATGGGAAGATGTTGCTGTGTCTGGCCTATCAACCGGTGAGGAAGTGGGGTGGCGGCTTAAGACCAGGGGCGGAGATTGAGGTGAGTGTAATGGATGAGTGACAGGTAGTGTAAGTGTCAGTGTGATATCATTACTAGTGAACTGAAGATAAAATCTCTCTCTCTCTCTCAGCTTCACAACGTCCATTTCCTGTTCCGCCCGTCTCCGAACACACCTGACGTTGTGCTGTGTGCATGTTTACGCTCCACTGTCTCCGTGACAACCTTCAGTCCGCTGAGGTCAAAGGTCACTCGGCAGAGGTCAGACGGCCCTCTGGTGCGTTTCCTGTTGGAGAAGAACCTCAGCTTGTCAGAGTACCTGTGGCTCTGCTACTGCCACACTGCACTCACTGACAGGTGTGTGAGTGTGTGTGTGTGAGTGTGTGTGAGTGTGTGTGAGTGTGTGTGTGTGAGTGTGTGTGAGTGTGTGTGAGTGTGTGTGAGTGTGTGTGAGTGTGTGTGAGTGTGAGTGTGTGAGTGTGTGAGTGTGTGAGTGTGTGAGTGTGTGTGAGTGTGTGAGTGTGTGTGAGTGTGTGTGTGTAACTCAGTCTCCTCCCCCCGCAGGTTGTGTCCACGCTGGGTGTGTGAAGCTCGAGTGTGTGTGGTGGCAGGAAGGATACTGCAGGTCATTTTAGGAGACAAAGACATGAAGAAAAACAAGAGAGACATTTATAAAGAAATGCTGCAGGACACACACACCTGTCCCCTCACTCAGGTAACACACACACACACACACACACACACACACACACACACACACACACACACACACCTCTCCCCTCACTCAGGTAACACACACACACACACACACACACACACACACACACACACACACACACACACACACCTCTCCCCTCACTCAGGTAACACACACACACACACACCTGTCCCCTCACTCAGGTAACACACACACACACACACACCTGTCCCCTAACTCAGGTAACACACACACACACACACACACCTGTCCCCTCACTCAGGTAACACACACACACACACACACACACACACACCTGTCCCCTCACTCAGGTAACACACACACACACACACACACACACACACACACACACACACCTGTCCCCTCACTCAGGTAACACACACACACACACACACACACACACACACCTGTTCCCTCACTCGGTTAACACACACACACACACACACACACACACACACACCTGTCCCCTCACTCAGGTAACACGCACACACACACACACACACACACACACACACACCTGTCCCCTCACTCAGGTAACACACACACACACACACACACACACACACACACCTGTCCCCTCACTCAGGTAACACACACACACACACACACACACACACACACACACACACCTGTCCCCTCACTCAGGTAACACGCACACACACACACACACACACACACACCTGTCCCCTCACTCAGGTAACACGCACACACACACACACACACACACACACCTGTCCCCTCACTCAGGTAACACGCACACACACACACACACACACACCTGTCCCCTCACTCAGGTAACACGCACACACACACACACACACACACACACACCTGTCCCCTCACTAAGGTAACACACACACACACACACACACACACCTGTTCCCTCACTTGGGTAACACACACACACACACACACACACACACACCTGTTCCCTCACTTGGGTAACACACACACACACACACACACACACACACACACCTGTTCCCTCACTTGGGTAACACACACACCTGTCCCCTCACTCAGGTAACACACACGCGCACGCACACACACACACACACACACACACACACCTGTCCCCTCACTCAGGTAACACACACGCGCACACACACACACACACACACACACACACACACACACACACCTGTCCCCTCACTCAGGTAACACACACACAAAGTTTGTGAATCTGATATTGCTCTTTAACACCTTTCAATGAGTCCAGTGTGAAGAGGCTTTGCTAACTGTGTATGTGTGTGTATGTGTGTATGTGTGTGTGTGTATCAGTACCGTGTGTCTAGTTCCAGCATGTCCCTGTACTCTATAAAGCAGCTGTGTGATTGGTTAGAGAAGGAGAGTTGGGCGTGTCTCTCTCTGTCGCTGCTCCTTCCGTCTTCAGCATGTCACATGACCCGAGCTCAGCTGAACCCACCTCTATCATGGTCCGCACACACACACACTCTAGCGAACACATACATAGTGGTGGTGGGCGTGTTGGAGCTGAGTGTGGGTGGAGCCACCGTGAGGCTGGTGGACCAGACCGGAGCCATTGACTGTGTGTGTGTGCAGAGTTCAACCTCAGAGCAGTGTGGGTCCATCGATACGGCATGGATGGGTATGTACACACGCGCGCACACACACACACACACACACACACACACACACACACACACACACACACACACACACACACACACACACACTCTGGACCTGAATCATGTTGATAATAATCATCCCAACATGACTTGCCTCAGTTTTAAATGACTCAGTTCAAGAGTCAACTTCTTTAAACTCTAGTCAACAAGACTGAAGTGTGTGTGTGTGTGTGTGTGTGTGTGTATACAGGGTGTCTGGTGTGTGTTCGTCGGTGTACGTTAGTGATGGAGCGATTCATGAAGACAAATTTTCCCTCTTGGAAACATCTGGACCAACACAGATACATCATACACAAACACTGCAGGTACTGAGGCCTATCATAATCATATAACTGATCAGAAGAACATATCCGCCTGAGTCATACTGGAGCTGTGTGTGTGTGTTACAGAGTGTATATCTGTGTGTGTGTGGATGATCTGCACATTTTGAGCCCCTCAACTACCATGAGCTCCCTCATCCGAGAGAGAGAAAATGAGCGAGAGATGGAGAGGCCGATGAAGAGGAAGAGGAAAGAAGAAGGGAGGAAGGACGAAGGAAAATCTGTCCTCTATCACAATCAACCTGAAAGAATTATAGCAACAGCAGAGAGGAGAGAAGAAGAAAGAAAAGAAGGTGAAGAAGGAGATGGAGGGATGGAGGTGGACAAGTGTATAGCGGGCCCATCCCAAACCAGCAGGAGGAGGGAGACCGAGGGGACGAGTGTAGAATCCTGCGTGTCACTGCTGTTTCAGGTGCACTCCAAACAGGGCGTGGCTTTTCGAAATGTCCAGTCGACCAATGAGGCACATGCGCTTATTCTGAGCTTTGTCATCAAGGCAACACGTCTCGGAGACATACAGGTTTGGGACAGAGACCCGAAGAACCGCAGCGTGGAGGAGAGAGAGACGAAGGGAGCCGAGATCACCGTACCTTTATATTTATTATTGTTTGCTGTTATTATTGTTGTTGTTGTTTGCTACTGATTAGTTACCACACCTGCTTCACTTGCACTGATACAGGCTACACCCCCTTCACTTGCACTGATACAGGCCACACCCCCTTCACTTGCACTGATACAGGCCACACCCCCTTCACTTGCACTGATACAGGCCACACCCCCTTCACTTGCACTGATACAGGCTACACCCCCTTCACTTGCACTGATACAGGCCACACCCCCTTCACTTGCACTGATACAGACCACACCTCCTTTACTTGCACTGATACAGGCCACACCTCCTTCACTAGGACTTATGGATGCTGAGGATAATTCATGTGTGTTTATTGCTATTTATTATTACTAATATTTTTGTGTGTGTGTGCCAGATGGAGCTGCAGTTTGTGGACTCTGCTGTTCGTTGGTTTCCTCTACTGCAGCCAGGAACAGTGTACAGACTCATTGCTCTACACACACAGGTACACGCACACACACACACACTATTCACCCTATTAGTACTTGATCATGTGACTATAGTGCCCTCTTTCTGTCTCAGGATGTGGACGTGTTGTCCTGTAGCTTTGTTTCTGTGAGGGGTGGAGTTTCTCTCCTCAGTAACCCCGCCCTCCTCATACAGTCCAAGTGGCGCATACACACACTCACACCACCACTGCTTCTGTCACAGGTGACACACACATACACACACACATACACACAGCACCACCACCACCACTGCTTCTGTGTTCTGTGAGGTTATTCCATGTTATGGTCACTAATCTGTCTTTGATCTTCAGCCAGAGATTCAGAGGGTGATGAGTGTCTCTGAAGTTCTCCATGCCAGGTAACACGCACGCACACACACACACACACACACATGCACGCATGCACGCACACACACATGCACGCACGCACGCACACACATACTCTAAACTGCACTGTGTGATAAACTGTTTGTTGTTCACAGCTCGGCTGATGTCGTATCCTTTTATGGAGTGATCTCTGAGCGAATCACACTGCAGGAGGAGACGAGTAAAACCCCCTCTGTCAAATCACTGATCTGCACTAAAGGTAAGGTCCCGCCCAAGCACACCTGAGTTTACTTGGTGGTATTTATTGTTATCATTTAATAGCAGACTCGCTTAGTCTCTGCTAGCGGTGGTAATTTTGATTCATCCCAGTTATTTGAATCTTTTGATTCTGTTCACCAAAAAGATTCGTTCAGTGACCCTTTCCCTAAGTTACATCATTACACCAGTAGGTGGCACCAGTGTGTGTCTTAGATATCATGCAGGAAAAAGCTGCCAAAGCAGTAACTTGTTTTACCCTGGTGAGATTTAAGTGAATGAGAATGATTCGTTCAAAAACTCTGATGTGTGTGTGTGTGTCTGTGTGTTACAGAAGGTGTGATGGAGACAGGTCTGCGTGTGCGTCTCACAGTGGGTGATGTTGAATCTCCACATCACCCACTGCAGGTGTACCTGGATTTGACCCCCAATGCCTACACACCTGGACTCATCCCCGGGGCAACCGTTCACCTGTACCATTTCCAGCGCAGAGTGTCTGTGTAAGTGTAAAACTCCTTGTGTGTTATTATTATTATTATTATTATTGTTATTATTATTATTGTTATTATTATTATTATTATTATTATTATTATTTTATAGTGTATATATGGTATAGTATAGTGTAAATGTACCTGAAGTGTGTATAAAATATATTAAAATATTATAAAATATTATTTTATAATTTTTTAACAAATATATTGTATATTATAAAAGTAATTTGTTTTAACTTTATTACATGTAATTATGTAGTTATTTATATACATAATTATATTTTTATATTGCTGTATGTTTAAGATTTAAATTAATTTAATAAACTAATATGTATATATTTGTTACATAAATATAAAAAAAATTAAAATAAAAAAAGTTAAATATTTATTGTTAAAGTAAAAACAGTTACATAGTTATTTAAATATATTTAAAAATTATTTTGTAAAATTCATGTAAATCTAGCTTCATATAAAAGATAACGTGTAGTCTTAAGGTAAGAATTCTCTGTAATTTATGCTGTGTGTGTGTGTGTGTGTGTGTGTGTGTGTGTGTGTGTGTGTGTGTGTGTGTGTGTGTGTGTTTCAGTGTTTGTAATGTGTACTGTTGTTCTCTGCCCATCAGCTGTGTGATAGTCTCAGGTTTGGGGTGAGTGTGTTTATGGTGATTAACATCAGTGTTTATTATTAATGATTAAGAGACAGCATTTACACTGTGTATATGTGAAAATGATTATTCTCTGCAGGTCAGTTAAGCCCCGCCCTCCCCCTCCCAGAATGCATCTGGGCAAGTGGGCTTCAGTTCGGGCAGAGCACAGCATCATGGGTCAGGTCAGAGGTCACGTGGTGTGTGTTCTGTCTCTGAGGCTGCAGTGGACATGTTCTCTCTGTGAGAGTATCTTCAAACAGGTAGTGACCTCTCTCTCACTCACACACTTTCACTCACACACACACACACACACACACCGCAGTAAACTGAAGTGGTGTATGTTGTTGTTACAGGCTGCCTGCAGTCGACTCTGCCCACCATGTGACTCAACCAGCGCCGTGTTTCAGGCCGAGGCCAAGTCAGTGTGTGTGTGTGTGTGTGTGTGTGTGTGTGTGTGTGTGTGTGTGCGCGTGTTTAACTTGTGCATGACTGATATATGCCTAAAGAGTTAAAATTTCTCACTTACATTATGTGTGTGTGTTCAGAGTGGCAGTAGAAGACGGTACAGGTGAGGCTCAGGTGTGGTTTCCTACAGAAACTCTGGCTAACCTACTGCTACTAGGCGAGTCAGAGTGGGAGGGGCTTCAGCGGCTTGTCAGGGTCAAAGGTCATGTGAGAATATACGCTCGTGGGCGGAGCATGGTGAGTGATACACGCTCCACTATACACACTCACACACTTCCCCGTGAGCATGTGTTCTCTTTTGTGCT
>NC_030430.2:8860000-8862500 GCF_001660625.3 Ictalurus punctatus | reverse complement strand
AGAGAGAGGGAGAATAGAGAGAATAGAGAGAGGGAGAATAGAGAGAGGGAGAATAGAGAGGGAATAGAGAAAGAGAGAATAGAGAGAGAGTAGAGAGAGGGAGAGTAGAGAGAGGGATAATGGAGAGAGTAGAGAGAGGGAGAATAGAGAGGGAATAGAGAAAGAGAGAATAGAGAGAGGGAGAATATAGAGAGTAGAGAGAGGGAGAATAGAGAGGGAATAGAGAAAGAGAGAATAGAGAGAGGGATAATGGAGAGAGTAGAGAGAGGGAGAATAGAGAGGGAATAGAGAAAGAGAGAGTAGAGAGAGGGAGTCTAGAGAGGGAATAGAGAGAGGGATGGTGAGAGAAACGACTGTTTATAGCTGCTATAACGTAAGTGACATCAGGAACTAACTCGCTTCACCCGCATTAAACGGATAAAGGTATGACGTGTCGTTCTTAACTAAATAAAAACAGTAAGAGTGGGTGAGTTGCTGTGGCGTAAGAGGAATAAAACACTGGGGAACGTGCTGTTAGAGGAAAATAATCACACCACCCAGGCGTGTTTTATTCCTTATGTGAATGTGATTAATTTTGGAGTGGAAAGTTTTAATTATTGTGTGTAATTTATATTCTCTAGCATAATTTTTGCTCCTTTTCATGAAGGGTGCCAATAATTATGGAGCGAACTGTAGCACAAGCCTCACGTTTATCACACCACAATGATTCACGTGTGTTAGATTGTGTGAAGACCATGGAGTTGTGCGGCCACTGCGTGAGCGTGAGCGTGCGTGAGCGTGTGTGTGTGTGCGCATGAGCGTTTGTGTGTGAGTGTGTGTGAGTGCGTGTGTGTGAGAGCGTGTGTGTGAGTGCGTGTGTGTGAGTGCGTGTGTGTGAGTGCGTGTGTGTGAGAGCGTGTGTGTGAGAGCGTGTGTGTGAGAGCGTGTGTGTGAGAGTGCATGTGTGTGTGAGTGCGTGTGTGTGTGAGTGCGTGCGTGTGTGAGTGCGTGCGTGTGTGAGTGCGTGCGTGTGTGAGTGCGTGCGTGTGTGAGTGCGTGCGTGAGTGCGTGCGTGTGTGCGTGCGTGTGTGCGTGCGTGTGTGAGTGCGTGTGTGTGAGTGCGTGTGTGTGAGTGCGTGTGTGTGAGTGCGTGTGTGTGTGAGTGCGTGCGTGTGTGAGTGCGTGCGTGTGTGAGTGCGTGCGTGTGTGCGTGCGTGTGTGAATGTGTGTGTGTGAGTGCGTGTGTGTGTGAGTGCGTGCGTGTGTGAGTGCGTGCGTGTGTGCGTGTGTGAGTGCGTGTGTGTGTGAATGTGTGTGTGTGAGTGCGTGTGTGTGTGAGTGCGTGTGTGTGAGCGCGTGTGTGTGTGAGCATGTGTGTGAGCGTGTGTGTGTATGTGAAAGAGGGTGCGGCAGTTTGTCCTTCTCTTATCTCCCCCTTCCCCCTTTCTGTGTCTCCTGGAAGTGACAGATAGAGACAGAAGGATGGGGACAGGAGTGTTTGTGTAAGACTCGTCATGATGTCATCATCTGTCTCACTCTCTACACGGATGGCATTGAGTCCTCACAATCTGCTGCAATGCACTCTGGGAATGTGGTTTACATGTGGTTTGATTTTTCTCACTCGGATACGACATAAATCACAGTGTGTGTGTGTGTGTGTGTGTGTGTACAGGTCATAGAGGAGGTTGATGGCTGACCCTGTGCGAAGGCTGCTAGCCGCGGTGAGAGTATAACACACACACACACACACGATGAATTAATATTGTCCTCCATTGCCCTCAGAAAGTAGTTCCCTAGACAGCTTCTCTCAAATGGAACACGGCTAATAATGAAGTGTTACTGAGGGTGTGTGAAGTGTGCTCACTCTGTCTCATTCAGTCCTCAAGAGACCGGGCCCAGGTGGAAGAAGTGGGCGGGGTCAGTGGCTCTGTATCTCAAGTGGAGCTTAAGCTCATCCAATCAGGATCAGAGGCAGGCTCGGAAGCGGGCCTTAATAATGATGTCACAGGTTTGATGCAACGACAACGGCTCAGCCGGAGGAAAGCTGTAGTATATCTGACATTGATAGGACTGCTGATATTCACTACAGGTACACACACACACATACACACACACACACACACACACTCTCACTCTCTCTCTCTCTCTCTCACTCTCTCACTGTGTGTGTGTTGGGTTCCACAGCGTTCCTGCTGGGATACGTGTCATCTCGTGGAACGTGCCCTCTCTGTGTGGACGAGGGGGAGCTGGTGCTAGTCGATGACACGGCCGGACCAGACCATTCTCCCAAGACGGGGGGGATGTACCTGGGGGAGCTAAAAGACATGCTGAAGAAATACCTGCAGGAGGAGAAGATCGAGGACACTGTCCAGTCAGAACACACACACACACACACACACACACACACACACACTCAGAGACACACACTGTAGTGAACACTACAGTCCTACAGTAAATTATATTAATGACAGATCATTACTGTTTAAAGGTGTGAGACAGGTGTCTGATGTGTTTGATGTTT
>NC_030430.2:8815000-8855000 GCF_001660625.3 Ictalurus punctatus | reverse complement strand
GTCATACTGTCGTCCAATCAAAAAGCAGCATCTGCTATCAATCGTCCCTGCGATGTCAGAGCCACGCCCCTGGGCTGTGACGTCACCGGGTTCCGTTTTGCCAGTGATAATGGAGATGAAAGTCCACCGGTGTGACATCACTTCCCCTGTAGCTGTGATGTCAGAAGCGTTGTGTGTCACTCACTATTAGAAGGCGTGTGGTGTATCTGATGATGTTCATGCTCTGTGTTTGTGATGGTATTGATTATTGATCATGAGGATGATGACGAAGATGATGACACAGTGAGATCAACTCCAATAAATTATTTCAGCAAATTGTTTTTGTCTCTTACGTTTCATCCAGATCTGCGTATAAACACACTCGCTCGGCTCTCGCAATTTACACTCTAGACCGGAACGCTGCTGAATTCTGGACTCTGATTGGTCCGGACGATTCCTTTTCATTATACAGGTTTGTTAAATGCTTGAATCCGATTGGTCGGCCGGTGTGTGTTATTTCTGTAACATGACGGATAGGGTTATATTAACGCGCTCGTTCTAATACGTAAGGTTTTCTATAGTAACAGCTCGTTCACTGGGACGTGTACAGCGCACGCTCCACGTAAACAGATTAAAAAACGTGTAATCGTTGCTATGGTGAAGTTTTCTGTAAGGAGATCGGTGACGGGTTGAGAAAACAGCATCAGAGTGTTTATACATTTATTTACACATGTGATACAGAACATGTCGTGATGCAGCTACAGTTTCAATTACACTGGGGAAAATAAAACGAGGTGATTATAAACATACAGCAAAGTAAACAGCGTCGCCTTTATACGTGTGACTGGGCGGGGCCCTGTCGCTCAGCTCCCATCTCACAGGTAGCATTCAGGTGTGTTACATCAGGACTGTTACATCAGCTGCGTTACTTCACGTGTTAGATGATTACATGATCTGTAGAGAGAAAGATTATAAACAGAGTAAGAAATACACAAAAGCAAAAACACACACACACACACACAATTTCAAGCTCACCTATTTAGAGTTCTCCTCCGTCTTCTGCTCCATTACCTTCCTCTTCATCTCCATCACTGAGTCCTTCACCTCCGTCTTCATCACCTTCAATCTTATTCATGTCTTTTCCTCCTCCGTCCTCGTCCTCAGCGCTGTCTCCCTCTTCACTTCCCTCCTCATTACTTTGATCTCTCTTTCTGCGCTCTGCCTCTCTTTCACCTTCTCCACCATCCTCTTCTCCTACTTCTGCTTCTCCTTCATTGTTTTCTCTGTTTCCTGCTTCTCCTTCACCTCCTTCTTCTTCTTCTCCTCCATCCTGCGCACCCTCTTCCTTGTTTCCTCCCTCTCCTGCTTCTGCTTCTCCTCCTTCTTCTTCTCCTTCTTGTCCTTCTCCTTCTTCTTCTTCTTCTTCCTCTTCTTCTCCTCCATTTCCACTGTCCCTCTCTTTTTCTCTTCCTTCATTGCTGCCATCTTCAGAATCACCCTGAAAAAGATGCCAGATCTCTGTGGGCTAGTGGCTGGACTAGTGACTTGTATAATACCGTGTGTGTGTGTGTGTGTGTGTGTGTGTGTGTGTGTGTGTGTGTATGTGTGTGTGTATGTGTATGTGTATGTGTGTGTGTATGTGTGTGTGTATGTGTGTGTGTATGTGTGTGTGTGTATGTGTGTGTGTGTATGTGTGTGTGTGTATGTGTGTGTGTGTATGTGTGTGTGTGTATGTGTGTGTGTATGTGTGTGTGTATGTGTGTGTGTATGTGTGTGTGTATGTGTGTGTGTATGTGTGTGTGTATGTGTGTGTGTATGTGTGTGTGTATGTGTGTGTGTATGTGTGTGTGTATGTGTGTGTGTATGTGTGTGTGTATGTGTGTGTGTATGTGTATGTGTATGTGTATGTGTGTGTGTGTGTGTGTACCCCATCATCCTCTGAGCTCTCTGAACGCGTCACTCGGTGTTTGTGCAGCTGAGTAAACACATCAGATCAGAGAGAAGACAGGAGTGAAGTGATTCAGTCAGAGCGCAGTGTTAATGTTTAATGTACTTGACCTCGGTGAGGAACACTCTTACCGGCGCGGCCAAACCCAGAGCAACCAGACAGACGAGCAGCAGCGTGACCCGCATTTTCACTCCTGTTAACCAAAACCGGCCTCAATAACTCATCGCACTTGTTTTACAGAAAAAACTGAGCTGCTGTATGGCACACATTTATTGTTTACTGTTTTATTCAACATTCCTAACTAAACATTGAACTTTAGATGTTTTACTCAAAATTTTAAGTGCAGAAAAATGTAAAGAATGAAACACTCAGGCTGTGCTGTTACAGAAAAATAATGTGGCATCGCTCACCACCCTGCACGTTATTTCCTATAACAGCATGTGTTTTATTCCTCTTACACCACAGCATTTCACCAGTAATTACAATTATTTTACTTTTTAAAGAACAACATATTTTTTTATCTGTTTATAGTTGCATTTAATGTCTGTGACGCAAGTTTATTCCTGTTCTCGCTTACGTCATAGCAGCTATTGAACCCAAAATACTTGGCAAGGCCAATTCATTTGTTTTTGCTGTAGACTGAAGACATGTGGGTTTGAGATCAAACGATGAAAATGAGGAGAGATTACAATGTCCGCTTTTATTTGCTGCTATTTATATGTAGATGTGTTAAACGACATAAAATAAATAAAATATTGCCGCATGTGATTTATGGGTGTTTCTGTTAGATTATATGTTTAAACAATAAATAGTTCTGAACGGCTACTCTTGGGTTTAGCCATCATTTGCATTTGTTGTTAAAAAGGATCAACTAACATGATCAGATAAATGTCTATGGGAGAAAAGCGTCACCATTTTAAAGCTGAGAAAATCTATGAGATCCGTTGCACAAACATTGGACATAGCCAATACAACAATCTGGAATGTCCTGAAAAGAAAGAAACCGCTGGTGTACTGAGGAACAGACACTGAACGGGTCAGTCGAGGAAAACAACTACAGCCGATGACAGAAACTTTGTGAAAGCTGTGAAGAAAAACAGTCAGTGACATCACCAACAACCTCCACAGGGCAGGGGTGAAGGTAGCACAATCCACCATTTGAAGAAGACTTCGAGAGTAGAAATATAGTGGCTGTACCACAAGATATAAACCGCTAATCAGCTGTAAGAATCAGAAAGCCAGATAATACAGAGATGATCCACAAAAGTTCTGGAACCAAGATGAACCTCTACCAAAGTGATGGAAAGGCCAAAGTGTGGAGAAAGAATGGATCTGCTATGATCCATACAAGCTGATCTGTGAAACATGGTGGAGGTAGTGTCATGGCTTGGGCTTGCATGGCTGCTTCTGGAACATTCTCACTGATCTTTATTGATGATGAGCTCACGATGGTAGCAGAAGAATGAATTCAGAAATTTACAGGAACGTTCTGTCTGTAGATTTACAGAGAAACGCATCCAAATGAATCAGGAGGAACTTCATCATGCAGCAAGACAACGATCCAAAACACACTTCCACCTCAACACAGGACTTCATCGGGGAAAAGTGGGAGGTTTTAGACTGGACAAGTCAATCACCAGAACTTAACCCAACTGATCAGCATCTCACCTCCTGAAGACTGAAGGGAGAAACCCCCCGAAACAAACAACTACTGAAAGAAGCTGCAGTAAAAACCCGGAGAAGCTTCACAGAAGAAGAAACCAGCGGTTTGGTGTCAGTGAGTCGCAGGATTGATGCAGTTTCTGCGAGTAAAAGGGAAACGCAACCGAATATTAAGTGTTGTTTACTTTCATGTACTTCAGCACTGATCTGTTCCTATACTTTTGATCAGCTAGAAATTGTGTTGTGATACAGAAGGTTGTGTGTTCTATGATGTTTGACACGTCTAGACGTAAATATCAGGAAATAAATACTGAAATCCTCCCGTCTCATCTCTATCTTTTCATCTCAAACTCAGATGTTTGGTGTAGAGCACACACACGAACCGGCCTTGTGTTCCAATACTTTTGGAGGGGATATGTGTGTAAAATAATTAAGGTTAAAGTGAACAGGTTTTACTATAACATGCAGTAAATCTATCACAATGTATTACAGCTACAGATTTTAATATTTTCATCCGGAATAAAATAATCAGCTGATTAATAATATACGTCTCGGATCTACTCTCCGTTAGAGTTACACACATTTCCTGGATATATTTTTTAGAAACCTCTCTAGAGCTCTAGAAATTCTACATGTCTCTGGAAACACAAACTCAGTCTTACCTTTAATCTTTAATCTCAGGTGTCGCACAGCTGGACGTTCAGGATCTGTGGATTTTGCGTGAACTTTAGATTCAGAGTTCTGTTTCAGTGAATTTAAAGCCATGTGTGGCATGTGTTCAGCCAATCAGAACGCAGGAGAGGGTGTGTGAGTGAGTGAGTGTGTGTGTGTGTGTGTGTGTGTGTGTGTGTGTGTGTGTGTGTGTGTGTGTGTGTGTGTGTGTGTGTGTGTGTGTGTGTGTGTGTGGGCGAAACGGCGAGACGTTGCGTTTTTAATAAAGCTCTATAAACCTCTATTTCTGTTTGTATGACACAATAGTTTAGTTTAACACTGCTCTCTAGTCTCTGTGACACACACAGGTCAAAGAACTCAACCCATGTGACCAATAATAGTAATAATAATTAATAATAATAATAATTTTATTTCACATTGTGCCTTTCTGCATCTCACCTTTATTAATTCGCAAAAAAAAAAAAAAATCATTGTGAAAAAGTTATTAGAGCTGAAGGTGTTTATAATGTGAGTTTTTATAGGAGTGTGTGTCTCCTCCACCCTGCAGCTGACTCACACTCAAATGTTATATATATATATATATATATATATATATATATATATATATATATATATATATATATATATATATACACACTGTATATAGAACATTTTATACTTTACTGAAGTCTTCATGTAGAACAACAGACAGTTTTAAAAAGAATGAATGACTTCAGACTAGTATACCGAATTCAAATCTCTGTTCAATGTTGATCTGAATCTCTGAAGACTGTAAATACTTCTGTCCCTGTTACGTTTCTGCTGATTCTCTACTGTTCGATTCAAAACTACCAAGTCTGTCGAGTCACTTGACTTACTGGAATGTTTTCACTGATTTGCAGGAGTCCCTGTGAGCTCTAGAGTCACTAAAAGAGTTGTTTGATTTGTTGGAGTTATTTGAATGAACAGAATCATTTAAATGCTTGAATCAGTACTCTGAGTTACTTGTTTTTTGAATTATCAGTGTGACTAAATCTTGAAATCAATAAAACAAGAAATTTGAACTTCCTGAATGAAACAAATCACTTAATAAACAGTTTGAATCATTAGAGTTACTGGAATCATTTAAGTGACTCAATGTTTGGGTCATTTGAGATGCACAAAATATTCGGTTGAATTACTGGAATTGCTTAAATCATGCGAATCTCCTAAATCTGCAGAAATACTTCACTTCCTAGAGTGAACTGGAACACACACACACATTTCTTGAATGATAAGTCACTTGGATCATGTGAAATGTTTGAATCGTTAGAGTTACTTGATCACTTGATTCCCTTTAATCAGGAGTCATTTGAATATTTAATTGATTCAGTTAAATCACCTGAGTCACCTGAATGTGTTTGCAGTGTGCATTTATATTACAGTTTATGATTACTGCTGTGTGTGTACTGTATAGTTTAAACTTTACTGAGGGGAAATTAAAAATATAAAAATATAACTGTTGTAAAAGTATTTAATGTAATGGTTATTGTTTAAAACTCGGACTGTATTTATGAGCTCTAATGAACGATGATGTCACCGTACTGTACTTGACTTTATTGTGTTGTGTTTGATGTGGATGAAACGCCACCACAGGTCACTTTAGTCTGAAATACACAAGAACGTTAAAGAGCTCAGACTATAAAGTCCAGAACGGTGACCCCATCATTTACCCAGTTTGAGTTTATATCTATATTAAATGTCATTTAGATGAAATGAGATCTCAGCGGTGGTGTATTTTAATATTAAATTTAATGGCGTACTCTTATATACCGCTTTCTGTTTGAAATTGGTCTTAAACACAAGGACTGTCTTTTTAAAATAAAAGTAATATCCAGTATGCGAGATCAGAGTGAGTTTGACGCTGTATAAACACAGCTCATGATGGGTTAAAGGAACATCAGCCAGTGTTTTTCTCCCTCGTTTTATCTGTAATGAACACTTTTAATTAGTAAGATGTCTAAGAGTTAATCAGTAAAACCACTAATTACAGAGAATGTTAAAATTTCCTTAAAAATATTCATGCGGAAAGTACAGAAGATTTAACAGAATGAGGCTCTACTGCTCGCAAAGGGGAAAGCCTAGATTACAGTTATAGTTTAGCAGAGCGTTTTCTGAATGTTATGGTTACAGACTTCTATAATTTGCATTTAGTAAACACAAACGTTATCATAATGTTAGCTTCTGTAATTACATTACTGAGTGGAAACTACATTAAAATGAATAATTAAAAAAACACTATGTTACTCAGGTCCTGTACTGGTATTATACTGGTATTTGTGTGTGTGTGTGTGTGTGTGTGTGTGTGTGTGTGTGTGTGTGTGTGTGTGTGTGTGTTGTGGTTCAGGTCAGAGGTGTGTGTGGTGTCTGTGAAAGACGTGGAGCATGACCCAGACTGTGGTCATATTTTTACACACCACAACACACCCAGCATCTGAACCTCATTAACACTGTAATGCAATCTGAAGCTAAACAAGTGGACTGTTCTGACTGTCTGACACACACACACATCTGATACATCACTTAGTGATGATGTGTCCCCTTGTCCCATCGATCTTTTTTCATATTAACATAACTGAGGCCTAAAATACCTCAGAACTCTCATTTATTCTTCACACAGTCTCACAGTCACTGTTTTTCTGTGTTTCTTTGGATGCATGTAATGATTTTATTCAGATTCCAAAGAATCATGGAGTCTGTATTATTTATAACAATATTTATTTGAATAGAGTACACAAAAAGAAAAATAATTTGGATGAAAAAAAAATAGATTAGATAAACTAAATAGCTGTATGATCTGTTAGCTACCGCTATCATGTAATATCATGCAAACTGAGAGGAAATGATTCTGATTCTGATTCAGTAAAACAGATTCGGTTGCCTTTCTGATTCATTCACTGGAGTTGGATGAACTGTGATGAACTACAGGTGTCTCCTTTGATTCACTTGAGCTGCTTGAGCTGCTTGAATCACTGGAGTCGCTTGAATTGCAAGAGTCACTTGAGTCACTTGAATCACTTGAGCTGCTGGACTTGCTCGAATCACAAGATTTACTTGAATCACTTGAGTCACTTGAATCACTTGAGTCACTTGAATCACTGGAGTCACTTGAATTGCAAGAGTCACTTGAGTCACTTGAATCACTTGAGCTGCTGGACTTGCTCGAATCACAAGACTTACTTGAATCGCTTGAGTCACTTGAATCACTGGAGTCGCTTGAATTGCAAGAGTCACTTGAGTCACTTGATTCACTTGAGCTGCTGGACTTGCTTGAATCACAAGACTTACTTGAATCACTTGAGTCACTTGAATCACTGGAGTCGCTTGAATTGCAAGAGTCACTTGAGTCACTTGAGTCACTTGAACTGCTGGACTTGCTTGAATCACAAGACTTACTTGAATCACTTGAGTCACTTGAATCACTGGAGTCGCTTGAATTGCAAGAGTCACTTGAGTCACTTGAGCTGCTGGACTTGCTTGAATCACAAGATTTACTTGAGTCACTTGACTCACTGGAGCTACTAGAGTCTTTTGATTCACTTGATGAACTTGAGCTTGAACTGGAGCTTGAGCTTGAGTCACCGGGGCTGTTTGGTCCTTGTATTGTTTGGGCGTTTCCAGGGTCGTCACCTAGCCATCCAAAACCATCAAACTCAAAGCTAAAATCTGAACTTTGGACCTTCTCTGTTTTTGCATTCTGTCCATTTCCTGTTTCTTTCTTTCCTCTGTTCAATGCTTCATTTGTTGCTTTTGTTCCTCCCTTTGCTGTATTTTTCTTCCCTTTACCAGAGGTGGCAGTGTTGCGCTTATTCTCTCCATCATTCTTTGTGTTCTCTGCATCCTCATTGTTCTCTGCATCCTCAGCGCTCCGAGGCCTGATGCGAGCATGCTTCAATTCCTTTCCCTTAAAACCTGAGACAGGAAGTGAGGTGTCATGGCTGATGTTTACAGTACTGTAGTTCAGTTCACTGGGTTGAGCAGTCACAGTCGAAGGTGGTGGGATTCCGGTGGGATTCGGCTCTGTGGACTCTGTAACACTTGGACCAGCAGGAACCTCAGTAGGGCGAGTCATAGCGCCTCTCAGGGGTTTGGCTCCCATTTTAGGCACAGTGGGGTTCGGGGTCATGACTTCCAGATGCTGCTCAGATACAGGAATGAAGTTCTCCTCAGGAGTCACAAGCTGAGTGTGGGTTCTCCCGGGAGAACGCCAGAACTTCTGAGGAAGAGGGAGCAGAGTGCTGCTTGGTGAGGAACTCATCTGAAATACACAACAGACAGATGACATCATCAAAAAGTGCCACACACACCATCAGTGAGAGACCAGGAGGCACAGTCACTAAGACAATGATTCCAAACACAATCTCTGTGTGCCACATAGCATGCTAATCCCTACTCCCTAAAATAACTGTAGACTCCTAGGTGACAAGATTTGTGCACTGCAGAGCATGGTGGAGCTCAGGAGGGCACGAGATATTCTACACTGTTCTTTCTAACATGACTGTGGTATAAAATGGCCATAAAAAACTCCCTAAATAGTGCACTGTGTACTTTACATGCTGTGGTTTTGGACATACATCCTGTTTCCAGCCTGAGGGAGCTCTCTCTCTCTCTCTCTCTTTCTCTCTCTCTCTCTTATAAAACATCACACTTCTTTCACAGTGAAACACAACATACCACTGAGACTGAATCAGCTGCTCTGGTGACTTTAAAATCCTCACTTCCCTGGGGGAGAGAGAGAGAGAGAGAGAGAGAGAGAGAGAGAGAGAGAGAGAGAGAGAGAGAGACCAACACACAGAGAAATTAATTTAAAAAAAATAGTAGTATACGTAGTATGAGTAGTGTGAGTAGTATGAGTAGTATGAGTGAGCAGTATGAGTATGAGTTGTATGAGTAGTATGAGTAGTGAGTGAGTAGTATGAGTATTAGTATGAGTATGAGTAGTATGAGTAGTGTGTGTAGTATGAGTGAGTAGTGAGTGCATAGTATGAGTGAGTAGTATGAGTATGAGTAGTGTGAGTATGAGTGAGTAGTATGTGTATGAGTTGTGTGAATAGTATGAGTAGTATGAGTGTGAGTAGTATGATTAGTGAGTGAGTAGTATGAGTGTGTTGTGTGAGTAGTATGAGTAGTACGAGTATGAGTAGTATGGGTATGAGTAAGATGAGTAGTATGAGTATGAGTAGTGTGAGTAGTATGAGTAGCATGAGTGAGTAGTATGAGTAGTTTGAATATGAGTAGTATGAGTAGTGTGAGTAGTATGAGTGAGTAGTATGCATAGTATTGAGTATGAGTAGTGTGAGGGAGTAGTATGAGTAGTGTGAGTAGTATGAGTGTGAGTAGTATTAGTATGAGTAGTGTGAGTAGTGTGAGTAGTATGAGTATGAGTAGTAATAGTATGAGTATGAGTAATATGAGGAGTATTAGTATGAGTAGTAATAGTATGAGTATGAGTAATATGAGGAGTATTAGTATGAGTAGTAATAGTATGAGTATGAGTAATATGAGGAGTATTAGTATGAGTAGTAATAGTATGAGTATGAGTAATATGAGGAGTATTAGTATGAGTAGTAATAGTATGAGTATGAGTAATATGAGGAGTATTAGTATGAGTAGTAATAGTATGAGTATGAGTAATATGAGGAGTATTAGTATGAGTAGTAATAGTATGAGTATGAGTAATATGAGGAGTATTAGTATGAGTAGTATTAGTATGAGTAGTGTGAGTAGTGTGAGTAGTATGAGTAATATGAGTAGTATGAGTATGAATAGTAGTAGTATGAGTAGTATGAGTATGTGGATCTTACAGACTGCATCTCCTCCACCTGGGAAACCTGAGAAACACGAAAGAACAACAATGAGAGAGAAAAAAACAGGTTTTACACATTAGGACACTTTTTTACCCAACCCCTAATACTCTGCCCCCTTGCTGTCTAAACTGTTCACTGCTTTGGGTCTGATCTGGTCTGTGAGACTGGATTCTGTGTCTCTTGTTGAATTGAATAAAGCTCTCAGTAATACACAGTAATGCAGTGTAACGTACAGGAAGAGCAGTGAGGGAGCCAAAGAGGCACAACAGCACGACCTGCATCATGGTGATAGATCTGTAAAATTAAAAAAAACATGAGAAATGATTACTTTATAAAAATATTACTATTAATTATCACACAGGAAAAAAAGTAAACATCCATGATGAATAATTAACTACACACGCACACACTAACAAAACATCCAACTTTAATATTTTATTTATGCTATATGAATTTTTTCTTTCATTTGTTTGTTTACATAAAATAATAAACATAACTCAGACAAATGAGGAAATTTGTTTTCCACAAATCTAGAAGAAGGAAGGCCAACATTATCAAATCTTTAAAAACAGCAACAAAAAACAGACTTATATGAGCCTCACATGTTTATCAGTCCTTTAAAACGTAACACATTTCCCAAAACACGATTATTGTAACTGCCCGAATGACTTAAATTGACTGAATGATTAGAGTTATATGAATCGACTGATTCACTAATTCTGATTCACTAATTCAGGGGATTTCTGGAGTCGAATCACTTAAATCTCTTAAATTGTTTGTATTTTTGAGACATTTAACTCACTTGACTAATTAGAATCACTTTATCTGATTCACATTATCAGTCCAACATGAGACATTTTTCATAAAATCAATTTATTGTTTATTATTTTTAAACATGTGAGTTAGGAATATGCTAATGAGAAGAGTCCTGATTATTCGATTGTATATAATGGTTAAATGGGCGGCTGTGGCTCAGGTGGTAGAGCGGGTTGTCCACTAATGATAGGGTTGGTGGTTCGATTCCCGGCCCACATGACTCCACATGCCGAAGTGTCCTTGGGCAAGACACTGAACCCCAAGTTGCTCCTGATGGCAAGTTGGCGCCTTGCATGGCAGCTCTGCTACCATTGGTGTGAGAGTGTATGTGTGAATGGGTGAATGAGACACAGTGTAAAGTGCTTTGGATAAAAGCACTCTATAAGTGTGCCATTTACCAAATGATGTGCAGTGCATGCTGGGAATTATACTGACAGGGTACTGATGGGTGAAAACTGCATATCTCTATATTCGAGTGTGCATCACTGAAGCCACCTTTCCAGTGATACATACTGAAAGTAAGTGCCCCTGACTCACATTAATTTACATAGATGGATCTCCATAATACACGGCATGAAGTTTTGGTTGTTGTTTTTTTTATACACTTGTGATTTTCTTTGCTACACTGATTTTTTCGGATAAAAACCACCAAACTCACTTAACTGAACTTCATCCAGTAAACTGCTGATCTAGCAGGATAATGTCTGCACTGAACATTTTATTAGCTAGCTTATCTACTGATGCGTCAGTTAAAGTTAAACAGCACATGCACAACGTAACGATAGTGACTCTCATAACTTCTGAAGCAATTCAATAATCTCCCTTAAACTTAAACTGAGAGCGGATGCAGGAAAAGACTTTAACATTTGAGATTTGTGTAAGAAATAAATACATTTATTTAAGTGAGGAGCTTTACCTGTCCTCTCGCTCTCCCTCGCTCTGTCTATCTCTCTGTCTCTCAGTGTCTCTTGTTCCTCAGACAGCACAAATGATGGAGGTTTACCTGCGCACCTGTAAAACCCTGCAGTGCTTTATATAAACACAGCCAGGTAAAACACACACAAACACACATACACACACACGGCTATACTTAGGCTAAAGTGCACCCACACACTGCTAATCACTAGGGTTCAGTGTATCAATAACAGGCGTTAGTGTGTAAAGTGATACCTCCATCTCTCCTGCTCTACAATTACACACACTTTATTTTCACACACACACACGCACACACACACACACACACACACACACACACAGAATGTGTACCTAAGCTAACAACTCACCAACATATTTATTTAAAAAATCTTTACACCACGCTGCTGCTGAGTTCTGGATGGTGATTGGTCAGAAGGTGTTGATTAGTTTTCTATAACACCAGCTATGACAGTAGCGCAGGTTTAGATTAATATTAATGCTCTTGCTCTATTACGTTATGGTTTCTATAGTAACGGCTCGTTCACAGGGGCGTGCACAGCGGACGCTCCATTGATAATAAACGTTTTTAAAAATTTTAGGTTTTCTGATATGGGAAACAGTTGGGGAGGTGATGTTACAGGAACATAATCAACTTCATGGTGTTAACATTAACTCCAATTCATCACACCACTCACTCTCTCTCACTCTCTCTCTCTCTCTCTCTCTCTCACTCTCTCTCTCTCTCTCTCTCTCTCTCTCTCTCTCTCTCTCTCTCTCCCTATCTCTCTCATTTTATTTTACTCACTGATTTCAGTCTGCAAAACTGTGATTCAACAGTAAAGGTGTGTGTGTGTGTGTGTGTGTGTGTGTGTGTGTGTGTGTGTGTGTGTGAGAGAGAGAGAGAGAGAGAGAGAGAGAGAGAGAGAGAGAGAGAGAGAGAGAGAGAGAGAGAGAGAGAGGTGTGTTGTGGTGTAATAATATCCACAGAGCAGCATAAATAGGTGTTTGAATGAAAATGCAGATCACTTTGAAATAGTGGGTGTGGTTTTGGAACATGTTTGTGTGTGTGTGTGAGAGAGAGAGACAGTTCTAAAGTAATAACCTTTAAAGTAATCCATTATGAACACACAGTGAATAAACACACAGGAAACTGTTACAGCTGCATGAACCATTGCATTATGAGATTTATTTATTTTATTTATTGATCATTTAAATAGAAATCATGCTTTTGGAGTACAAGATCAGTCTGGAAATAAAAAACTTTTCCCAGGTCATTATATTGATAAACTTGCAATACAGAATTTTTATTAAGCTATCAGTATCATTACATCTCGTTTTATTCGAGGTAAAAGATGTTTGTGTTTAAATCTGGATCACATTTCCATTCCAGAAATACAGCAATTCATTCCTGAGAGGAGAAAACAGACCTACATCAACCACATGAGGAATTAAAACTAAACAAAACAAAAAACATTAAAGCTCCAATCAGGAAACTTGTTTAAACAGTGTCATGGCTGCTCCAGAGATCTATGCTAGAAGAGAATCATTTGCTAACTGTGTGCATGTTTGTTAAAGGATAACATGGTCGCTAACACAGAATATGATTGCGAATAGTGTGTATGAATGCTAACATGCTAACCTAATAAACTGCTTATGTTGCAGGACCAAGCCCCAACTTTTCATTAGCAATTCCTGACTTCGCCTTTAATTGTGAAAAACGTGCTAAGTTTACGCATATTTTATTTTATTTTATTTACTTTCCTCACTGCTGTCAGATTTTTGTCTCCTGTTGCTACGCTGATGATAACGTCTGGTACTTTGTGGCCTTTGGACATTTTTCCGGACTGATTTTCCACTTTGATTAGGAATGGGAACATTCAGGGCTTGGAGGAAAGACGTCCAGAGATTAGCGGCTATTACTTTAGCGGGTGTCTCTACAGGAAATTGACTGATTATCCCCTGGTTGGCCTTCCTGTCTCGTGTGTTTTCCTCATCACTGCTGTTTTCATTGTTCTGCAAGTGGCTTGGTTGGCTAGCAATGGAGAACACTGTGGATGTGGTAATGATCTGAGACTCCTGTGACTCCACGCTGTCATTAGCAGTGTTAGCATTAGCATTAGCTTCAGCACTATCAGCTAATCCTCCGCTGTTCTGAGTTGTAATGTGCGGGCTAGCGCTCAGATTTGGCGTGGTGCTCTCACTGGAGGCGTCTTCATTGCTAACAAGTGAATCGCTTGTTGGAACTGATTCAGAATTGAGTACTGGGCTCTCTGTAGTGAGGTCCACTGATTCATGAGTCACTTCTGAACTGATTCCTGGGCTACCGGTTGCAGATTCATTTGAAAATGATTCTTCATTTTGGTTGTTTTCAGAGATGGTGTTGTCTGAGGGGCTAGAGTCAGGGTTCGTCCCAACAACAGTACCTTCTTCATTGGATCCACCATTGAATGCAAGAGCCACGATGCGCTCGATTGTGTTGACCAATGGATCATCTTCTTCTGAACTAAATGTGGGTATGAGATCTGCATTTGACTGACTCTGAGGTTCTTCTTCATTGTTCACCTCCTGGATGACCTGAAGCAGAGACATGTGGGAAGATGGATCAGGAGTTCCCTGGTTTCCTAGCTGGTCCATTGTATTCTGGCTCTCTTGTTCAGAGTCTGTGGTCTCAACGCTCTCCTCACTGCTGGAGCCCACAGCATCAGCTCGGGTTTTGGTACCCTCTTCACTGTTGGACACAGCGGGATCTGGAGGACTGGTGGAAGCCCTCAGTCCCATTTCTCTGCTGGTTTCAATAGAGCTGGAGTTTGATGGTTCTTCTGATGGCATGTTGTGTGCAGAATCCATGTTCTCATAACCTTCAGGAAGTGATACTGGTGTACTTGATGGTGAAATGGAGGGTGACAGGGGTTGTTCTTCGCTGTGTGAGTTATCCTGGTTATTTGAAATCTCTGTAGGACGGCTCTCGTTTTCTTCAACTGAGTATGCTGGAGTGGTTTCTTGCTCTATGTCGTGTCTTGGATCTTCACTCTCTGTTTCATGATATGGGTCCTGGTTGTCATATCCTGCTTGATAGGGATCATACCTTTTACCATAGGGGTCGTAACCTGCACCATAGGGGTCATATCCTGCACGATATGGGTCATAACCTCCACCATAAGGGTCATACCCTGCTTGATAAGGGTCATACCCTGCTTGATAAGGGTCATACCCTGCACCATAGGGGTCATACCCTGCTTGATAAGGGTCATACCCTGCTTGATAAGGGTCATACCCTGCACCATAGGGGTCATACGCTGCAGCATACTCAGGATGGTTCCTGTATGGGTCATAATATCTGGGATCATACTGCCAGTCATCATTAACATATTCAAAGTCTGAACCAGAGAAGAAAGGTGTTGGAGAACCTTCATTCTTCTTCACCACTTCTGTATTTACCACAGACTCTGGACCTGATTTGTGACTTGGGGTCATTTTCGGTGTTGGATCAGTGACACTTGTCTTACACTCATCATCTGTTTCCTCCTCCGAGCTGGAGCTGAGTGATGAAGCTGTCTGAAAAGGTCCTAACATGGGTTCTGAGTTTGAGGGAACAGTCTGACCTTCTACAGAGGAAATATCTGATCTAGGGTCGGTTCCTTTGCCATTTGCTTCTGCTGAAATGGTTTCCTCATGGATTAAGGTAGATGCAAGAACTGCGAGACCTGAGAGTTGTCTGGAGAGATAGTGTGGGGCAGAAGTTTCTTTGCTGTCAGTATGGACCTTGGTCTTTTTGTGCTCTGATCCAGAATCAGACTCATTTGTGTCCTCCTGTAAGCTGGTTGTATCTGAGGTGGTTGACATTTCAAAGACTTTTGGATGGTCTGGGTCATATTCTTCAGAGTCAACTCTGGTGTCAGACTGATCTTCATCACTCTTATCATCTCTTAGATTTGGAGTTTCCTCCTCGCGTTTGTCCAACTCTTCATCACTCTTTCGCACCACAGGTCCAGCTGTTGGTTCAAATCCCTCTTCACTCCCCTCCCCGTCACTATCAGGGTTGTTTTCCTCTTCGGTTCTGCCAGGTCGAGCCCCATTATCCTGCGTTCCTTCATCACTGAATCCTCCGTTGCTTTCTCCAAGCTTAGATGTAGACATTTCCTCACTGCTCACAGAGAAGATGAAGCTCACGACATCAACGGAAACCTTGGTATTCTCGTCCCGTAAACTGACTGTAACGGTGCTCTGGCCATTCTCGTTGGGTTTTCCAAAACCTGCCGGTGCCGTGATTATGATGTCACTTCCTGGGGTTCCCCAAAACTGATTGACCCGTGAGGTAACCTGACAAAAGACGTAAACATTGATTCAAAAAGGAGTTCTGTAACTACACAGGTACCTGTGATATAAATGACAATATAACAGCGCAAACACACAGCGGTATTTTATTAATTAATACAGTAATAATTCATTCATCGTTCTACATTATATATATATATGTATGTATGTATGTATGTATATATATATATATATATATATATATATATATATATATATATATATATATATATCTCAATAGAACTGTAACAATTACATCAACACATATCTACTCTTCATCTCATCATCTTCACCTCCATTTCTTTCTTTCTTTCTTTTTTTCGTTCTGTCTTTCTTGTTTGTGTTCTTTTTCTTTTGTTCTTTCTTTTCTAATGTAAAATTTTATTATTTTTTATTTATTTATGTATTTATTTATTTATTTATTTTAATGCAGTGAAATATTTATTGCGTGACTTAAGGAACATTTACGCTACATTCACAGAGACACTTTACTGTTCAGCAGATACTCCTCTTATATCCATTTGTAAAATACAGCAAATAAAAATAATAAACAGTACTACACTACACAGTTTTATTAGAACATAATGTTTCCAACGTAAATCTGCATGTATATGTAAATTTGTGCATGCTATGTGGTTCCTGTTTTCTGACAGCCATCAAAATGTCCTTCTGAACACATCTTTTTGTAAAATACATTGCTGTGATTCCTGTATGTGAAGATAATGCACACATGGAGCTTGGGGGTTTCTTCAGAAGGTTAAGCTGTAGAGCAGAGCACATCCCAGCAGGAACGTTAACAGACCGTCTGCTCGTCTCAGGGAATCACCATTCGCTGTAACAGTTAGTTCTAGTTTCAGGGTTGATGGATTGATAGGGTCGGTGCAGGTGCAGGTGTACGTTCCTGCATCAGATTCATTCAAGTTGCTCAGCATGATGGAGAAATCCCCCTTTTCCATTTCTGATGGAAAAATTGTAACTCTGTCTTTATAGACTGGATCCTACTCATTGAAAAATGCTTCACCGCGAATGATGTTACACACCACACTGCTGTATCTGTCTCGCCAAAACACAGTCTGCAGCTTCTGAACACGGTAAGATCACTGATTCTCCTATAAAACCTTCAACACGGACACTCTGCACCGACACTGTGTGTATCAGAAGCAGGAAGGTGAAGCAGAAAATCCAGCTTACATTCATTGCGTACAACACGGGGACCGTTTCTAATAAACTGGAATAAATCTCTAATGTTAACTTTAAGCTATGTATAAAGTAGTATGGTTGTTTGTTTTTTTTATTAAAAAAAAAACAACAACCGATAACCATTTTTCCTTTATCCCTCCATCACTTTTGGCTCGTTGTAGATGATAAGTGGTCAGTTTCAGTAAAAATGGTTGGTTGCATTTGGGCCATTTTTACACACCCATCATTACCTACACTGACCGTAATCCATCTAAACCCAACCTCTGTACCGCCCAAAAACATCCCAATTACTCCTTCTTATCCTTTACAACATGAAACTTTCTGTCCACAGTGTCCATACTTTAGGGTTAAAGATGTTAAGAAGCCGAGTGAAAGGCAGATATGAAAAAAATAATTAAACATAACCCAAAATAGCAGAAAGAGAGACGGCAGAAAAAAACATCTGAATGATATGTGTGTGTCTCTGTGTGTTTCACAAACACTAAAAATTCTCAAAATCATATAACTCACCTGGGATTCCTGTGAACTGCTCACCTCATTATTCTGCTGCAGCTAAAACACACACACATTATTATTATTATTATTATTATTATTATTATATCATTATTATTATTAACACGATTTAACCATAGACGTGTAGATTTATAGACTAAAGACATATTTACAGAATATACAGATTCTCATGTTTACACTGCACCTGTAAATTAGATTACACATCAGATTGTTCCACATTAGAGTGATGAGGATCTCAACACTGTTTGAAGTTAGTTTGTAAATTATTTTGAATTCGTTTAGTTTAAATTTTCGAGTAGTGAAAATGAGACAATTGCTGAAATATACAGAGTACAGCTTGTATGAGTCTGAACTGCTAGAGTTCATCAGCGTTAGATCAGTTAAAGAACAGAAAATGTCATTAATGTTGCTGAAAAAACAAATCACTTCCTGTACGATGAGACGGAGATGAACCAATCAGAACAGAGTGTGAAAGTGCAGCGAGGTATTACTGAATGAATGAAACTGTATGAATGTGGATGTGAGGAGTTTTCTTACAGGAGCAGCGCAGGTCAGGAGCAGGACAGAGAGCAGGAGAACAACTCGCTTCATCTCCAACATCATCTAACAGCTGATACACACTCACTCACTCACACTCACTGACACACAGATGATGAATCAGATGAATACACGCTGAAAACACTTTCAGAAAGAATCCACCTTCTTTATTCTTCTTCAGTCTTCCCTCAAAATGAACGTGTTCCTTATTCAGATGTTCTCTTTAATCCATCCATGCTCCATGTGTGTGTGTGTGTGGGAGAGAGAGAGAGTGTGTGTGTATATATAAATAAAGTATAATGTAAGTATAAGAATGTGTGTGCGTGTGTGTGTGTGTGTGTGTGTGTGTGGGGTGCCTCTCTGCAAAGACTACATGTAAAATCGTTTATGTGTGTGTGCTTCTTGCATGTCATATATTCTGGGACCTTTTGGTCAGCAAATGAGAAACGATAAAACCCTAACACTGTGTGTGTGTGTGTGTGTGTGTGTGTGTGTGTGTGTGTGTGTGTGTGTGTGTTCCTGTTTTGCAGGCCAATTCGGCATCACACAAAATTACAGTACACACTTACACTGTCTAAGAATGTCCTGATGTACACACAGACAAGAGAGAGAGAGAGAGAGAGAGAGAGAGAGAGAGAGAGAGAGAGAACAAAGATAGAGAGTATGTTTATGTACATGCAGTGTTTTATTATGCCACATTACTCAGTTTTAACATCAGAAGAAGTTGCATAAGTATTTACACCCCCCACGCCCCCAACTATCACCAAACACACAGCTTCATGAAGACCAAGGAGTGAACAAAACAAGTCTGGGAGAAGCTCTGGAAAAGTCTAAATTAGGGTTTGGTTTATTTTTTAAAAATTCTAAACTTTTAACGTCCCACAGCGCAGCGTTAAAACTATTACTGTAAAATGTAAAGAATATGGCACAACCTCATTCAGTCAAAGAAACAACCAAGAGGACAAGAGTGCTGACGAGCATGATGCTACCACCACCATGCTTCCCTCTGAGTATGCTTCACTCTGGGCATGGTGCACTCTGGGGTTCTCAAACTTCACTTTTGTTCTCATCAGAGCAGAGATTCTTTTTCCGCATGTTTTCTGAGACTCTAAATGGGATTTCATACAGCTCTCCACAGCTTTGTGGTGTGTCCAGGCTGTGATTGTGAGCATTATGGGATGTTTTGTGTAGCTTCATGACATAAAATCCTAAATATATCCATTTCAGTTTCAGACTGCAACACAATGTGCAAAAGTACAGGCCACTGTATGTACACGTATCAAGGCCCATATATTTAGCTCTGTGTGTGTGTGTGTGTGTGTGTGTTTCTGGTGGATTTGTGTGTTGTGCAGCAGTGTGTAATTATACATCCTCCGCATTCACTTTCCTACTGCAGACATTTTTGTGTTTTGATCTTCAGAGAAACACAGGAAGAGTTCGGAGATTTCTGTTTTCTGAGGCCTTAATTATAGCGAAGGTCAACCCCTGAATCTACAATTACACTGCTGGACCTGTGGTTTACACGCACACACACACACACACACACACACACACACACACACAGACAGGCTAGGCTCTTACACTTATGAATTTTTTTATAGAGGATTTCAGTGGAATTTGAGGGTTTTATCAACTTTTTAGAGTTTAAACTGTTCCAGATGAAAGTGTGAAACTTTCCCACTGACGCACACTGCCACTGACGCACACTGCCACTGACGCACACTGCCACTGACGCACACTACCACTGACGCACACTGCCACTGACGCACACTGCCACTGACGCACACTGCCACTGACGCACACTGCCACTGACGCACACTACCACTGACGCACACTGACACACACTGACGCACACTGCCACTGACGCACACTGACACTGACACACACTGACACACACTGACACTGACGCACACTGACACTGACGCACACTGACACTGACACACACTGACACACACTGCCACTGACACACACTGCCACTGACACATGCTACCACTGACGCACACTGCCACTGCCACACACTGCCTGACGCGCACTACCACTAATGCACACTGCCACTGACGCACACTGCCACTGACGCACACTGCCACTGCCACACACTGCCTGACGCGCACTACCACTGACACACACTGCCACTGATGCACACTGCCACTGACGCACACTGCCACTGACGCACACTGCCACTGATGCACACTGCCACTGATGCACCAGGAGTTTGTCCGTTGGTTTCGACGAAGACCGATGTTTCCATTTCTGCCTCCATTATGGAGAACACAAACTGGGACTCGACTTGTGCGTGAATTGGATTAAAGTGAGGAAGACTTGCGCAGCATCGGCCTCACTCTCACTTGCCGGTGACCACCATGATCCAGTGGCAAGACTGAGTCAAGACGACTGAAGATGGCACCCGGGCACAGTGATTCATACACCCATTCATACACCCATTCATACACTACGGACACTTTGGAAATGCCAGTCTGCCTACTACGCATGTCTTTAGACTGGGGGAGGAAACCGGCGTACCTGGAGGAAACCCCCCACTGACGCACACTGCCAATGACACACACTACCACTGACACACACTACCAGAACATTGGAGAATTTAGATTAACAAGGACAGCTGATGATGTCATTAAGACCTTTTCAAGTGCCAACCAATCAGGAGCATCACTTCCAATCACACTCAGCGTCAACATGTCTCAATTCCTTCCCTTTTTACTACATAGTGCATTATATGGGGTGTAATTGTATCCAAATCTTTAGTGGACAAATTATATTACCCATAATGCACTGTAAATCCAGTTTGCCAGGGTGTATTCTGGTGTTTTCCCCAGTATTCCCAATATAGGCTCAGGATCAACCTCCACCCTGACCAGGATAAAGTGCTTACTGGAGATGAATACATGAATTATAGATGTATTGCATATTCTCACAGTCAATTAAATAGTAATATAATGTAAATATACACATGATATACAGACGGTTTTTATTTCCCTCACTGTCAGGTTTAGAGCTCCGTCTAACTGCTTAGAAAATTATAAGTAAATAATAAGTATAAAGTCTCTCGTCCCGGCTGCTGTCTGAGTGAACACCAGCTTCACTTTCACACGTGGCGCTCTGGAGCCACTCCACTCTCTAATCTCTGGTCTAATCACTCCATCTGGTGGTTCTTCTGAGGTTCTTCATCATTCTTACAGGAGAACATGTGACATGTGAGACATGTCTGAAATGTGAGAGACGTGTTATCAGTGCCACTGGATTTGAAAACACTTCTAATGTGTGATGATAGAGAGAGAAAGACAGAGAGAGAGAGGGAGAGAGAGGGACAGAGAGAGAGAAAGACAGGGAGAGAGACAGAGAGACAGAGAGAGAGAGGGAGAGGGAGAGAGAGAGAGACAGAGAGAGAGAGGGAGAGGGAGAGAGAGGGACAGAGAGAGAGAGAGAGGGGGACAGAGAGAGAGAGAGAGAGAGAGAGAGAGAGAGAGAGACAGAGAGAGGGGGGGACAGAGGGAGAGAGAGAGGGGGACAGAGAAAGAGAGAGAGAGAGAGAGAGAAGGGGACAGAGAGAGAGAGAGAGAGAGAGAGAGAGAGAGACAGAGAGAGAGAGAGAGAGAGAGAGAGAGAGAAGGGGACAGAGAGAGAGAGAGAGAGAGAGAGAGAGAGAGAGAGAGAAGGGGACAGAGAGAGAGAGAGAGAGAGAGAGAGAGAGAGAGAGAGGGGGACAGAGAGTTCGAGAGAGACAGAGAGAGACAGAGAGAGAGGGGGGGGGACAGAGAGTTCGAGAGAGTTCTCATTTATTTCTGGTTGAAGATTGTCTGAAGTAGGTCAGCAGGTACATCGCTGCTATACTGTACTGTACACTATGACAAAGTTAGATCCTTTCCCCACTGCTCCTCTAACTCCACCCTGACACCATCTTTGTTGATTGTCACTTCCTGTTTCCCGTCACCTGTCTCATTTTCTCCTGCGTTTTTGTCCAACTTCCTGCACGTTTTACTCCGGCTCTGATCCGATGCTAGTTCTCAAGCTTCTCAGATCTCGGTTTCTGTTTCTGATATGGTCTAGTGTCAGATCTTAGCCTGTCTGATGGTGCTTTGTGCTCTGCTCAGACCGTTATTAAGGCACTAGTACTAAAACTGTAAATATTACATGCGTAATATGGTTTCTCTGAGAAAGACCTCACACAGTGGTATATGAACTCATCACATGGTTCCACCCAGTGTTCTGTTCCTCACTAATCCCAGAGTTAACCCGGTTCTTTCAGCTCCTTTAGCTTTCAGCATGAAGACTCACATCACATAGTATCATCATCGCACACAACGATAGCAATGAGCTCCTCTGGCTATGATTACCACAACACACACACACACACACACACACACACACACACACACACACACACACACACACACACACTTTAAACCCATGATGAAGACAAAGAGAGCAAATCTTACATGTGATATGGATTATAGAAGTTCTGCTGCTATTATCATAAAGACAGGACCTTTAGGACTCTTTCTCACAATCTGCCCATACTGAACATCCTGTACACACTCAGTACTGTGTGTCTTCACTCTTCTACACCTGTATAATTATTTATAATATTTAATACTATCCCTGTCACCCAGAAGACCATGTCGTCTCAGGGAGTTTTCCTCACCTCTGTCACTTGTAGAATCGAAATCTACATCCAGGTTTCTTATAAACCACAACACAAATAACAGGGCTAGGAGAACATTTGAGGGACAAACCGGAGAACATTTGAGGGACAAACCGGAGAACATTTGAGGGACAAACCGGAGAACATTTGAGGGACAAACCGGAGAACATTTGAGGGACAAACCGGAGAACCCTTCAGTCTGCTGGATTTCTGAGAGACTTTCTGCAGTAATCCTAGAGATAATCCAAATCTTTACTTCATATCGTGTTTTATTTTGTCAGCATGTGTGTGGTGTTTCTTTGTGCTCGTAAACACACACTCAGCGTCTGTTCAGGCGACTTCAGACGTGTTCCTAAATCACTCGTTTATCCACACAGACACACACACACACACATGTTCACAAACTCCTGTCTGCAGTGATCTGGCTGTAAACATCAGCCTGGACTCCTGTACAAATGAAGGAGAAAGTGTGTGTCTGTGTGTGTGCGTGTGTGTGCGTGTGTGTGTTGGTTTTATAAATAATTTAAAGCAGGAGTATTAGCATATGTCTCTGTTTTCAGTGTAACGGTGATGAACACATCCGTTTCTTCACACTTCTCTGCTGATAATTTCGGGTTTCAGCAGAGCCGTTAGACTTGGCTGCTCTGACTCAGTGTCTTTGTCTAATCTCACACGCTGAGGAAACGTCTCCCCCGCAGTCAGACAGACATGATGGCCGTCTGTGTCTCTGTCCGAGAGTGTGTGTGTGTGTGTGTGTGTGTGTGTGTGTGTGTGGCTGGAGCATTTAAAAACTGTCCACTGGCTCTTTCACACCAGAGAACCCTCACCGACACAGCAGGACACAGAGCTGCTCACAGGTAAAAGACTCTGTTGCATTCAAACCTTTTCACAGCAGTAATGGAATCTGATCTCTAATGTACATTCATAATGGAGTCTGATCTCTAATGTACATTCATAATGGAGTCTGATCTCTAATTTACATCCATAATGGAGTCTGATCTCTAACTGTCTCATCTGTTTAGTATAGTACAGTAATACTGGCATCTGATCTCTAATGATGTTTAGTATAATGCAGTAGTACCGAGTCTGATCTCTAATGATGTTTAGTATAATGCAGTCGTACTGAGTCTGATCTCTAATGATGTTTAGTATAATGCAGTAGTACCGAGTCTGATCTCTAATGATGTTTAGTATAATGCAGTAGTACTGAGTCTGATCTCTAATGATGTTTAGTATAATGCAGTAGTACCGAGTCTGATCTCTAATGATGTTTAGTATAATTCAGTCGTACCGAGTCTGATCTCTAATGATGTTTAGTATAATGCAGTAGTACTGAGTCTGATCTCTAATGATGTTTAGTATAATGCAGTAGTACTGAGTCTGATCTCTAATGATGTTTAGTATAATGCAGTAGTACTGAGTCTGATCTCTAATGATGTTTAGTATAATGCAGTCGTACTGAGTCTGATCTCTAATGATGTTTAGTATAATGCAGTAGTACTGAGTCTGATCTCTAATGATGTTTAGTATAATTCAGTCGTACCGAGTCTGATCTCTAATGATGTTTAGTATAATGCAGTAGTACTGAGTCTGATCTCTAATGATGTTTAGTATAATGCAGTCGTACTGAGTCTGATCTCTAATGATGTTTAGTATAATGCAGTAGTACTGAGTCTGATCTCTAATGATGTTTAGTATAATTCAGTCGTACCGAGTCTGATCTCTAATGATGTTTAGTATAATGCAGTAGTACTGAGTCTGATCTCTAATGATGTTTAGTATAATGCAGTAGTACCGAGTCTGATCTCTAATGATGTTTAGTATAATGCAGTAGTACCGAGTCTGATCTCTAATGATGTTTAGTATAATGCAGTAGTACTGAGTCTGATCTCTAATGATGTTTAGTATGGTACAGTATTATTGGAGTCTGATCTGTGAGGGTGTCTGTGTTGTGCAGGATAATAATAATAATAATAATAATAATGGAAATGCAGTTGGCTGTGCTGCTGCTGTGGGTGTTGAGGATCACTGACGGATTTCCTGTGAGTATTAAACTCATTATCTCCACCATGGGTGATAAATTAGTGCTGAGTCTAATTCTGCTAACAGTGACCTGAACACTGCACTTTACCTGAACACTTTACCTGAACACTTTCCCTGAACACTGCACTTTACCTGAACACATTACCTGAACACTATCACTCTAACAGAAGTGCATCTTTAACTGTTAGGTTTCCTCACAGCTGAGTTTGGCTCCGTCCCAATCCTCCCCCAGTTACACCCTCCTGGTGCCTGTTAGGGTTCTTGGCTTGAATGGACCACAGGTGGTTCTGGTACCAGTGAGCACTGACTGGAGTACACAGAGGAACCAGAACCCGACGGCTCAGTCCGAACAGACACACACACTCACAGAACCTGAGCAGAAGCAGGTGAGTGTGGTGTTAATGCAGTGTTCAGTAATTCAGCTGTGGTGTTCAGATATTAATGACTTCTGAGTGTTAATGGTTTCGGCTGTTACTGAGTTCTAGGTGTTAATGGGTTCTATGTTCCACAGATGACGGGTCAGAATCAGTTTGTAAACAGTCCGTTCCTGCAGCTACCAACAGTCTCACCTGACACACCCGCACCTGAGAATCCCCTCCCACAGGGACAGGTAAAACACAAGCACACAGATTGTGATTGGTCAGAAGGTGTTGATTAGTTTTCTATAACAGCAGCACAGTGAACTGAAATAATGGAAAAGTTATCCTGCTGTCCGCTGCAGCAACACACTCGCACACACATCCTGCTGTCCGCTGCAGCACACACACACACTCACACACACACACACACACACACACACACACACACACCACTAACAACAAAGAATATGACAGAAAAATAACACACACCCCGTAGTGTTACGGCCTCCACTTCTCTGTGTTATTTTTTAATAATTTAGTGGCCCGTCATCAATTATTCCTTTACTTATATTACAATATTCTCTTATTAAATGATGTGTGTGTGTGTGTGTGTGGATTTGCATGAAGGTGTTGCCAGTGTGGAACACCATTCCTGGTGTGGTCCCTCTGCAGCCTGGAGTGGTGTGTACAACACACACACACACACACACACACAGAATCATGAACATCAGTCAATACCCTCTCTAAAATAAATTCTGTGTTGTACAGAATGGGCAGGCGTTTATCCCTGTGTGGGCGCCCCCTGCTGGAGGAGCAGCTAGAGGACAGAGACAGGTTTTAATATACTCTCTTTATCACAGAGACTATTGCTTGTGTGTGTGTGTGTGTGTGTGTGTGTGTGTGTGTGTGTGTGTCTAACTGTATGTGTGTGTGTGTGTGTGTGTGTGTGTGTGTGTGTGTCTGTCTGTTTCAGGTGGTGTCTGTTGCTCAGGCAGCAGTGCAGGTGAGTTTCTACACATTGTGTAAAAGTGCTGCATTTTAGCATCAACTATTTAACACAAATGTTTACACTAGTGCACCTGAGTGTGAATGTTTTCTTTAATATTACATAATTTCCTTTCAGTCCAATTCAGCAAGCTCAGAGGAGGGAGATGCACAGGTACCAGTCCAAATACACACACACACACACACACACACACACACACACACACACACGCACACACACACACGCACACACACATACACACACACACACGCACACACACGCACACGCACACACACATACACACACACACACACACACACACACACATAATGTACCAGAATTTTCTTTTTATTAAATCAGTTTAAAGACTATGCAGATAAACTCACTCTCACTCACTCTCTCACTCTCTCACTCACTCACTCACTCACTCACTCTCACTCTCTCACTCTCTCTCTCTCTCTCTCTCTCTCTCTCTCTCTCTCTCTCTCAGGTGATCTACATTTTGCCTGTTAGTTCTGAGATTCAGAACATGGGAATAATGGAGGGTGGACAGGGGGGTGTCGATCCTGAACTCACCCCTGACCCTAATCCCAATGCTAACCTTCACCTTAAACCCGACACCAACCCTAATCCTGACCCTAAACCGGGTCACCTGCAGCTCCACAATACCCCTGTCCCCAGCCCCACCCTTCCTGCAGGTGTCCAGGAAATAACTGACTCTCTAGGAAAAGCGCCCCCTGATGCTGGTGCGGGTCAGAGGACACAAACAGGAGGCGCTACAACTTCCTGTAACCACAACGGTGGAGTAGCTAATGCTAATGTTAACACACCATTGCTGTAACAAACACACACACACACACACGTGTATGAATAGCACTTAACAGTATTTCTTTGATTTGGATGTATTTTGATGCCCCATGTTTATTTGTTCCTGATTTATAATTGAAATGATGGAATTGTAAGAAAACTGTCACATGCTAATTTTTAATTAATTTTATTTTAATAAGTTAATGATCCAGTTCCAGTGATTGGTTCCACTGTCGGTGTTTGTTAATGAGAACAATAAACTTTTAATAAAATTAACTAAAACTTTATAGTGTCATTTGTGTTTCTGTATCAACTCCACGTGTGTGTAACAGACACAACAGCTCGAATTACCATTGCATATGCATATGGGTGTTTTACTGAAATGATAGGGTTTGTGTGTGCGCGTGTGTGTGTGTGTGTGTGTAATGTAACATAATAGGATTATGTCCTATCAGTGTATCGCTGACACATCAGATGCGGTCAAATCTGGACTAGTGAGCCAGTAATCCTCACTGTTCTTACTGTAACGTGGTCAAGGTTAAACACGGAATACACACACACACACACACACACACACACACACACACACACACACACACACACAGTGAGCTCCAAAACGACCTGAACATCATCTGTGTATTAGGAACATGATTTTTCATAGTTCCCCTGTGCTGAGGATAGAACACACACACACCAGTCTATACACAGGTACAAACAATATGGCTCTGAAAAGTTTTTGCTTATCAGAGATAGATAAGAAGAATTAGTATATACTTTTTTCCATTAAAATGATTCATAAATAAACAGAGTTGTAAAACTGAATACTACATTGTAAATATTAATCTAACATTTGTTTTTGTCAAATTGACATCTTCTTAAAATAATTGTGAAATGTCTAAAAGAAAAGGTCAGGATTCAGCACTAATATCAAAATAAATAAAATAACGATCAGGCCGAGGGCTTTCAGTACATCACACACACACACACACACACACACACACACACACACACACACACACACACACTGAGGACACACTGGTGATTGGAAGCTGCTCAATCTAAACTTTTCTTATATACTGTATAATGTAGGACAGAAGTGGAGTCATGTTGAGATAATGGTTTGGTGAGCCAGCCAGGAGCTGTCACAAAGGATGAAACCAAGCATGAAAATCCAACTAATCCAAGCTGCATTCCTGAAAACCCAACACCCAAAGTGTGAGATCCAAAGTCCAACCAAATGACCACTGACAGGATAAGATCAGAAATTTGAACTTAGCCTTAGTTTGAAAAAAATAAATCTGAGAAACATTGAAGACGTGCTCTTGACCCTTTCTGAACCTCAGTCATATAGTGCATATCAAATCAATTTAACTGAGAGAGAGCTGATTCATTTATTCATGATTTATTCTTCCACATGTATAAATAGTTATTGTTAATAATTTTCATTGTTAATTTACAGCTTAATATTTGCAAATTTATTTCATTTAAAATCTTTTTCATTTGACTTGTGCAACTTTTCTGACTTTTCATTTATAGAAGAGTTGTCATATCTATCTATCTATCTATCTATCTATCTAGTGCCGTTACAACCTCATACATATTTAGAGGCACTGATGTGTGTGTGTGTGTGTGTGTGTGTGTGTGTCCATCCTGTCTAATCCCCAATCCCACTTTCCCGTGTGAAATCCTCTGTCAGTTGGATGTCTCCGGCTGGCAAAAAACCCAAATCAGAGATATTAACACTCATTTTGTCTTTCCTGTGTGTGTGTGTGTGTGTGTGTGTGTGTGTGTGTGTGATGACTTCATATCCACGCTGATGTATGGATGTGTACCCGTGATGGAGGACGCATACATAGGTGTGTAGTGGGCAGTGGATTAGCGTCAGGTGAGTAGATGATTCTTTATTCTACCCTTTACATTCATTTGGATGAATTGCTTACGACTAAATCATTTAATCTATTACATTACTTCCATATTTATTCAAACCTGTTCATTTCTAAATAGCTATTAAATTATATTCTTAATATTTTACTTAGCATTCATCAATTATTTCCAAGTTATACAGGTGCTATTTTGATTTAAAAATCCTCTTCATAAATATCAAATGATACAAACTTTAATCTATTAATTATATAATGTTTTTCCTTATTTTAGCATTTATTCAACAGGATTAGTGCAGTTTTTAAAAACATCCTTAAAGAAACAAGCTCAGAGCTAAACTTCAGTCTGTTGTTAAGTAAAAATATCAGCATTTAAATAATTGTTTGTGTCTTTACATTTTCTATTTTCTGTTTTACTCAGACACTAAAATACACTCAGACATTCAGACACTAAAATACACTCAGACACTAGACTGATGTAAATTCAGCAAATTTCCACTTTAAACCCATAATGCCCATTTAAAATCCTAACTCTTAGTTTGGTAATGTTCTCATTTTAACGTCTAGTTGTCTTTAGTGATTGATTGACAGGTAGCTCAGCCAATCAGCTGCCACGTCCTTGGTCAGCCTACTAAAGTTGAATAAATTCCCGTTATTTTAGTATTCTTTAATAAAATGTTGTTGTTTTTTTAAATGGACACACACCATAATTACTGTACATACATATATTTTTAAAACTGTAAACAATTTGTCATATTGTTGTTTATTGAATTGTATTGATGTTTGTTGTAATCATTTTTTACATTCTGATTGAATGACACTACATGTTAAAGCTATATACAGTATAATAATAAAAATTAATTTCATATGAGTAGTGACAGCATTTATAGCTGTATTAATTGATTGAAAGGTGGCTCAGCCAATCAGCTGCACACCAGGTCACACAGTTTTAGTACAGTTTTACAAACCTTCTTACAGAAAAGTGCCAGTATTTCAGCATTGAACTTCGCCATATAAACATCAGCATTTCTGGTTGTAACCAGAGTTGATTCATTAAATTCCAACAACCTTATTTGTTTTGTGATTGACAGGTGGGTCAGCTAGTCAGCTGCCATGTCGAATTGCGTGAAGCCACTTGTTCCTCCCATAATCCTCCTGGAGGGAGTGGAGGAGGTTACCGTGGGCGACGCAGAGGACATGACGTGAGCAACGCATCCATTTTATGGCTCACCTTTGATGACTGAATTTAAATTAATTTTTAATGATTTAGTCTTATTAATTAATTCTCATTTGTCTTTTCGCTGTTTAAATATTTATGATCTGCACTGATCACTCACAGTGCTGATAATCAATAACTACAGCCTAAGCAATGATGATGATGATGATGATGATGTGTGTGTGTGTGTGTGTGTGTTTTGTCTGAAGGAAGAGGCAGCGCTCTGGTGCTGGCACACTTTTTAACGTCAACAACAGCAACAACAATGAGGAGTGAGGAACACACACTACTATACAACTATACAGTCAAGAGACTAATATACAGAGTCACAGAAACACACACACACGCACAATGTCAGGTACACACACTACACAGATATGATGTGTGTAATCTACGCTGCTCTATTCCTCCTTTGCAGAGAGGAGAAGAAAGAGAAAAAGAAGAAAGAAAAGAAAGACAAGAAGGAGAAGAAAGAGTAAGAACTCGTCATGCGTGAGGTGAAACTCACCGCTTCTTTTACTGTGTTATATTTCTCACTTGTGTGACTAATCGTGATTTTATTACTGCAGGAAAAAAGAAAAGAAAGAAAAGAAGGAGAAGAAGAAGAACAACAAAGAGCAAGAGCAGAAAGAAAAAGAGAAGGAGAAAGAGAAGGAGAAAGAGAAGGAGAAGGAGAAAGCCAAGAAAGAGGAGTACGCATTATTCAGTTTGGTTGTATTGTATACTATAACAGTGTGTTATGAAGGAACATGTGCTGCTGATTCATTATTGTATTTTGTCGATGTGCGATCAGGCCGAAGGAGATTTACGTCATCGATCCTGCAGGAAACATGTACTACAACTGGCTCTTCGTCATCACCTGTCCTGTCATGTATAACTGGGTTCTGATCATCGCCAGGTACACAACACTATTTCTAAATCATTAATACTAAATTCTAGCTTGTTTTTAATGTTCTGTGCTGATTATCAGACCAGTGTTTAAGGTTTTCTCTTCTCTTCTCTTGTTTAGAGCCTGTTTTGAGGAGCTACAGCACGATTATTTGATATTCTGGTTCATCACTGACTTTCTAGCAGACCTGGTTTACCTGGCAGACATGGTCTTCAGGACGAGAACAGGTGAGCACACCTGTGTGACACCTACACTGTTAAAATAACAGCACTGAGGAGGATACTGATACGATGTGTGATTGTAGGGTATCTGGAGCAGGGTCTGCTGGTTAAAGATGAAAAAAAGCTCCGCGCACGATACATGGATAGTGTCCAGTTCAAGCTGGACCTCATCTCTATGATTCCCACGGATATTTGTTACTCTTTGGTCGGTCTCAACTACCCCGAGATCCGCATGAACAAGCTTTTCCGGGTCAACCGCCTCTTTGAGTTTTTCCAGCGCACAGAAACAAGGACCAATTTTCCCAACGTCTTCCGAATCTCCAACCTTGTCATGTACATCGTCATCATCATCCACTGGAATGCTTGCCTCTACTACTCATTCTCCAAAGCTATCGGTTTCGGGGCCGATAGGTTCGTCTATCCGGATACCTCAAACCCAGAATTTGGTCGTTTGGTGAGGAAATATGCATACAGCATGTACTGGTCCACTTTGACCTTGACCACCATCGGTGAAACTCCACCTCCTGAGAAGGATTCTGAGTACTTCTTTGTGGTTACAGACTTCCTAGTGGGAGTTTTGATCTTTGCTACGATCGTTGGTAATGTCGGTTCCATGATCACAAACATGAATGCAGCCCGAGCGGACTTTCAAGCCCGAATTGATGCCATCAAGCAGTACATGAGTTTTCGTAATGTGACCAAGGATCTGGAGAAACGCATCATCAAATGGTTTGATTACCTTTGGACCAATAAGAAGGCGGTAGATGAGAGAGAAGTGCTCAAGTACCTTCCAGACAAGTTAAGAGCAGAAGTCGCCATCAATGTGCACCTGGACACTCTTAAGAAAGTGAGAATTTTTGCAGATTGCGAGGCGGGACTTTTGGTTGAACTTGTGCTGAAGCTCCAGCCGCAAGTTTACAGCCCTGGCGATTACATTTGCAAAAAAGGCGATATTGGTCGTGAGATGTACATCATCAAAGAAGGAAAGCTGGCTGTGGTGGCTGACGATGGAATCACACAATTTGTTGTCCTCAGCGATGGAAGCTACTTTGGCGAGATCAGCATCCTCAATATCAAAGGCAGCAAAGCTGGAAACCGAAGAACAGCCAACATACGCAGTATCGGATACTCTGATTTGTTCTGCCTTTCCAAGGACGACTTGATGGAGGCACTGACTGAGTATCCAGACGCAAAGGCTATGCTGGAAGAAAAGGGACGCCAGATCCTCATGAAGGTACTATGATTTGAAATTAGACCCAAGTTTTTCAGAAAATAAATAATAAAATAAATTAAAAATACTAGATGGGGATAGATCCTGTGATGTCATCAACAATAAATAACCTCCCTGGCCTTATACCCTTCATTAAGAATTTGTTTACAACCATTTAGGAAAAATTAGGGAACCTGGTTTACAAAGGTTGATCATCTAATATATGATAAAGGTAAGGCGAAAGAACAGAAGAGTATTCCATCCCAATATGCAGCCTTGTACCCTCTGAGGAACTTGTACAATCCCATAAATTCTAGAGGAACTCCTGCACCATCCCTTTCATTTATAATAATCAACTTAATGTATTTTGTAAGAAGAACACGGTGCCAAAATCATTTACTGCATAAGTTTTGAACCATATTAAGGGAACATCTTAAGTGATCAGATCCCTTGGCTCATTAAATGTGTTCATAATGTCTTAACGATTTTTGTGTATAATTTGTGTGTTTATAAGGACAACCTGCTGGATCTTGAGGTGGCAAAGCAGGGACCAGACCCCAAGGACATGGAGGAGAAAGTGATAAAGATTGGCACGGTATTGGACGACATGCAGACGCGCTTCGCCCGTTTACTCGCTCAACATGAGGCCATGCAGAGCCGCCTGAAAAGACGTGTCGCCAAACTGGAGAGCAAAATCCCCACCACCGGGGTCACCTTCACCGAAATGACTGAGACAGTGCCGGTGGTTCTGCCTCCTCCTGAGAAAGAGGGGGGGGAATCAGAGGAAAAGAAAGAGGAAAAGTAAAACAGTGATAGGAAACAGAAGTGACTCTGTGGATTTCTAAGCAGTGAACGGGGGGGATTAAAGAAGGATGGACAGTTAAAAAAAATATGCAAAGGGAGAACGAGACGTTTAAAGGAGGCTTTATCTGACGCAGGTTACAGCATGGCTTTTCTTCCATGTGAACAATGATTTCCAACTATAACCAGAACCCTGAGAACAATTCTGTATCCTGTGTAATTATACACCTTTAAATATTTTATTGCCATTTTGAACATCACATGGTTTTAATTAGACAAACAGATAAATCCCAAAAATTCATAATACCATTATTTGGAATGTATTATATTTAATCTAATTGAACTGTAAAACATCTTATTTCTTTTGGACATGTATGTATAGCTATTTCTACCTTGGAAATTGTAGGTACATGTCAAACCACATCTTACTGAATGTATTGTTTGACAGTAAATAAATAATTTTGCAAAAGAGGTACCATATCTGTGTAACTGCGAGTAAAGTTGTACATAAAATGTTTAAAGACATGTTTAGGCAATCTGACGTTAGTCATTTCTACTCTTTTACTCTTCACTGTGAATATTAGTATATACAGATTGAAATATCAGTGAGATATTTCCAGCCTGAAGTAGTGCTAGTAAAATTCCATCGCTGTAAATTAGCTTGCTTCTTCCGGAGAAAGTCATTTTTTAGAACATCATAGCTAGTCAGCTTTGATTAAATGATTATTGAGATTAAAATGTGATTTTAGTCTCAATGCCAGAACGTTTTTTATTAGTGTGTTAGGGGCTGAAATTTCAGTTTAATTTGTCCACAGTGACTGTGACTGGCGTGTAACTGTCCACAAAATGGCGCTCAAAAAACGACCGTTTAAACTTTCGCGCATGCGCGGTTCAACACCAGGAGCCAGATAAAAAACAACAACAAAAAAACACAATCTCTCATGACGAAAGAGTTGAGTTTTGGCACGACACGTTGCACGTTCTGGATAAAACCGGAAGTTGTATTTTTTAAGTCACATTTTCCCTATTTACCCGAATGACAAATGAGTCGGTAAAGGACTTCCCTTCCCATAATGCGTTGCGTGTCCTTCAGACTGCGCATGTGCACAGTGCGTGGGGACCCAGCTACTTCACTCTCATGAGCTTGTGACACAAAACGGTAGGTTCAAAGAAACAAAATCTCTTCAAAAATCACAACGTTATTTCACAACATAGTACACAGAGGAATAAAGAAAAGCGTGTGTAAAAATTCTGCAGCTATCTCACGGTTTCGCAAGTATTTCATAACTTAGCAGGCTAGCCAATTAGCTTTGTGAGTTCGAATGACTAGACCCGCATTATACGTGTCGTGTTTTTCCCAATCATTTTCCGACAAGTCCCGCCTCCTGCTGTCGGATTGGCAAAAAAAATGTACACGTGCGCAACGCAATGAATGGACAGTCAAGGCGTCCAATCGTCGAAGTGAATAACCCCCCTCCACCCCGTGCTCGCGGTGGAGGCGGGAATTGTCGGAATACGGGTGGGGGATGTTAATAGTACCTTGAATGAATTTGCTGAATGTTAGCGGGATTTGAAATCTAATATATAACATCAGTTAGCTGTTTTATAAGCGTACATCTTAATTATACGCTTTTTCAAACTTCTTAGTACGTATTTGTGTTTTAACGCGTTAATACTTTGTAGAAAAATTAAATTAGACTCTGTTTACTGCACTTATATAGAGAAAAGAGAGCTAAATCCCAAATTTCTCTATTAGACACCTAGTGCACTACATAGGGTGTAAAAGTGTATAATGAGTAGAAAGCTGCATATATACTGCATTTATTAAGGTCATTTTTATACCTTATGTATTGCACTTATATGGGTAGCAGAATACTGAACACTAAATGGTCCAGTATTGGAAATATATATATCTTATAATGTACCCTATGTACTGCACTTACTTGGGGAGCGTTTGAGACACAGCCTGGGAGTTCTGTGTCCTTTCCTTACACTTTCTCACAATTTCCGTTACCAAGGCAACCACCATGGAGCCCGCTTGGCGACAGCAGGGCCGGGGTCGTGGCCGGGGTCAAGCTGCGGGTGACGTGTCGTCACGGCGACCGCAGAGGCAGGAGGATAGGGGGCGAGTGGGGCGAGGAAGGGCCGGTTCTGCCGTCACAACAGTACTCAAAGCAGAACCGTCACCTGGTACAGGTAAGAGTGACGTCATAGCGTCATCATGCGCTTCAGTTTCTCACTCCTAACACACCTGTCCATGTCTCGTCTCCAGCTGCCTCCTCACAGTCCAAATTTGACGAGATCAGGAAGTCTAACCAGGCAGCTGCTCAGCGATTGGCTGAGAGTCAGTACAGCTCTTCTTCCTCTGATGAGGATGAGGATGAAGTGTTTGGGAAGCGAGGCCGAATCCTGGAGTCAACTCTCACCACATACACCAGTCAGACGGGTCAGAGCCGATTTTATACTCATCCCCATTTCACTGCTGGAGCAGGAGTAGATGTAGGGCTCAATAGTAATTGCACTCTAGGGAAGTCTTACATTAAATAAGAAAGCAGCCAGAATCCATCACAGATCTGAGTGCTAGTGTAGTGAACTTCAGTCTCATTACATCATCATGACCTGCTCAGTGAGTTCAGCATTAGCCAAAAGCTTTGTGGTGTTTGATGTGATTTGTCAGACTGTGTCAGAACAGAAAAAGGTAGGATTGTATATTTGAGAGGGTGTGTGTGTGTGTGTGTGTTCGTTCAGGAGGAGACGTGTCAGACCTGGAGCGAACTCGTCAATACCTGAATGAGGCATTCCAGTCCGGAGCCATTACCTGTCTCATCTGCATCGCCTCTGTGAAGAGAACGCAAGCGGTGAGACACACACACACACACACACACACACGAAAGACACATTTGGACCTATTCAGGAGTTAACATGTTTGCGTCCTGGTCCTTTTCCCTTTCAGGTATGGAGCTGTGTTGGTTGTTATTGTATCTTCCACATCCCATGTATTCAGAAGTGGGCTAAAGACTCCATCTTCCTCGTCTCCTCGGTAACAGATGAGGATTTTGGGAAAAAAGATCACCCCTGGCCCTGGTGAGGAACTGACCAATCAGAACACAGTTGGATAACACCTAGCATTCACTAGCCAATCAGAACAGAGCTTGAAGTTTTGGCATATGGTGATTATTGTCTATACAATAATGTGTGTGTGTGTGTGTGTGTATATATATATATATATATATATATATATATATATATATATATATATATATATATATATATATATATAATATACACACACACATTTATCTCTCTCCTCAACCCCGCCTCCCCCCTCTCCCCCCTGTCTCCAGTCCTAAGTGTAGATATCAGTATACCCCTCAGCAGACTCCCACTCGCTATTACTGTTACTGTGGGAAGGAGGCGGAGCCTGAGCCTGACCCTTGGCTCCTCCCACATTCCTGTGGACAAGTGTGTAACCGAGAGTTTAAACCTCCATGTGGACATCGCTGCCTTCTGCTCTGCCATCCAGGTACACAAACACACACACACACACACACACACACACGCCGTCATAGTCATGTACCAGACTGAAATTGTTCATATTTTTTGTGTGTGTTAGGTCCGTGCCCTCCGTGTCCGAAGATGGTGAGTGTGTCGTGTGTGTGTGGGAAAGCAGCCCCTGTCCCACGCCGCTGCAGTAATAAAGCCTGGACCTGCCGGGAGATCTGCGGCCGCACCCTAGCCTGCAAGATACACACCTGCTCACACACCTGTCATGCAGGTAACACACGTACACCGGCTCACACACCAATCATGCAGGTCACACACACACACACACACACACACACACTCACTCCTGTCACCCAGGTAACACACACACACACACACACACACACCTGTTCACACACCTGTCACGCAGGTAACACACACACACACCTATTCACACAACTGTCACGCAGGTAACACACACACACACACACACACACACACACACCTGTTCACACACCTGTCACGCAGGTAACACACACACACACACACACACACACCTGTTCACACACCTGTCACGCAGGTAACACACACACACACCTATTCACACAACTGTCACGCAGGTAACACACACACACACACACACACACCTGTTCACACACCTGTCACGCAGGTAACACACACACACACACACACACACACCTGTTCACACACCTGTCATGCAGGTAACACACACACCTGTTCACACACCTGTCATGCAGGTAACACACACACACACCTGTTCACACACCTGTCATGCAGGTAACACACACACCTGTTCACACACCTGTCATGCAGGTAACACACACACACACCTGTTCACACACCTGTCATGCAGGTAACACACACACACACACACACCTGTTCACACACCTGTCATGCAGGTAACACACACACACACACACACCTGTTCACACACCTGTCATGCAGGTAACACACACACACACACACACCTGTTCACACACCTGTCATGCAGGTAACACACACACACACACCTGTTCACACACCTGTCATGCAGGTAACACACACACACACACCTGTTCACACACCTGTCATGCAGGTAACACACACACACACACCTGTTCACACACCTGTCATGCAGGTAACACACACACACACACCTGTTCACACACCTGTCATGCAGGTAACACACACACACACACCTGTTCACACACCTGTCATGCAGGTAACACACACACACACACCTGTTCACACACCTGTCATGCAGGTAACACACACACACACACCTGTTCACACACCTGTCATGCAGGTAACACACACACACACACCTGTTCACACACCTGTCATGCAGGTAACACACACACACACACCTGTTCACACACCTGTCATGCAGGTAACACACACACACACACCTGTTCACACACCTGTCATGCAGGTAACACACACACACACACCTGTTCACACACCTGTCATGCAGGTAACACACACACACACACCTGTTCACACACCTGTCATGCAGGTAACACACACACACACACCTGTTCACACACCTGTCATGCAGGTAACACACACACACACACCTGTTCACACACCTGTCATGCAGGTAACACACACACACACACCTGTTCACACACCTGTCATGCAGGTAACACACACACACCTGCTCACACACCTGTCACGTAGGTAACAAACACACACACACATACACACATACAGATGTCTGTTGGACACACTTAAACTTATAACTCTCTCCCTTGCACAGGTGAGTGTAAGGCGTGTCCGAGAGTGAGCGTGCAAAAGTGTGTGTGTGGCAGGAAGAAGGTGGAGCGTCAGTGTGCCAGTCCTGTGTGGCACTGTGACCAGGTGACCTTTGACCTCTCATATTTTGAAAGTATAATATCTCCGGTCTTCTGTTCATAGCATAACCTCCCCTGTGTGTTACCTGCGCAGGTGTGTGGTCGGCCGCTGCCATGCGGGAACCACAGCTGTGAGCGAGTGTGTCACACAGGTGTGTGTGGAGAATGTCCACGTGCAGAGAACCGTACCTGTCCATGTGGCAAAAGCAGTGAGTGTACAAACACACACACACACACACACACACACACACACAATAATAAGGCACTATGATAGCTGTGTGTGTGTGTTTGTGTGTGTGTGTGTGGTGTCAGAGTGTGCATTACCATGTACAGCTGATGTTCCTACCTGTGGTGACACCTGTGATAAGAAACTGGACTGTGGCTTACACACCTGCTCAATGCGCTGCCATAGAGGAGCCTGTGAGACCTGCCGCCAGGTACACACACACTTTACACTCTGCTCATGTTCATTTGTGTGGTCTCCAGTGTTCCAGGTTTTACCACTAGGTGGCATGTTATGAAAGTTTGTGTGTGTGTAGGAGGTGGAGAAGCAGTGTCGGTGTGGGCGCTACACCAGGCACATGCCCTGCCATAAGGAGTATCTGTGTGAGTCTAAATGCATCCAGATGCGCAGTTGCAACAGACACCAGTGCAAGAGGAAGGTGATACACACACACACACACACACACACACAGTTTTATCTAAAGTGTTGCTGGAGAGTGACTATTCGAAGATAACATTATGAAAGTGTGTGTGTGTTGATTGTAGTGTTGCCCGGGTAACTGTCCACCATGTGATCTTAGTTGTGGCAGAACACTGGGCTGCCGGAACCACAAGTGCCCCTCTGTTTGTCATCAAGGTAACACACACAAACACACACACATTTGTGTACCACAAATACACTAACAAATGGACAAACTAGTGATTTGACCTTTGATTAGTGTTCATGCAGGGATGTGTGTGTGTGTGTGTGTGACAGATAAGCATATACGAGGTCAGTTAGTCACAGTTTATAGGTCATCTCTCTGATTTTAATTACTCGTTTGTCTCTTTGTCAGTCGGTGTCTCCCTCTGCTTTGTGTGTGTGAGTGTGTATGTGTGTTCTTATCAAAATGTCAGCTCACTGCAGTGCTCTTTACATCAGTCAGAGTTCAGTCCATCTCATTTCAAAATATAAAGTGCACAAACTCCACAAATAAACTCATAAACCTCTCT